>NC_064633.1:230078041-230381071 GCF_023864275.1 Schistocerca cancellata
TCAGCATGGGTTTCGAAAAAGACGATCGTGTGAAACCCAGCTCGCGCTATTCGTCCACGATGCCCAGAGGGCCATAGACACGGGTTCCCAGGTAGATGCCGTGTTTCTCGACTTCCGCTAGGCGTTTGATACAGTTCCCCACAGTCGTTTAATGTACCAAGTAAGAGTGTATGTACTATCAGTCCAATTGTGTCATCGGATTGAAGTGTTCCTAGATAACAGAACGCAGCATGTCATTCTCAATGGAGAGAAGTCTTCCTAAGTAAGATGATTTCAGGTGTGCCGCAGGGAGTGTCGTAGGACCGTTGCTATTCACAATATACATAAATGACCTTGCAGATAACGTCGGAAGTTCACTGAGGCTTTCTGCGGATGATGCTGTGGTATATCGAGAGGTTGTAACAAAGTAAAATTTTACTGAAATGCAGGAGGATCTGCAACGAATTGACGCTTGATGCAGGGAATGGTAATTGAATCTCAATGTAGACAAGTGTAATGTGCTGCGAGTACATAGAAAGAAATATCCTTTATCATTTAGCTACAATATAGAAGGTCAGCAACTGGAAGCAGTTAATTCCATAAATTATCTGGGAGCAGGCATTAGGAGTGATTTAAAATGGAATGATCATATAAAGTTGATCGTCGGTAAAGCGGATGCCAGACTGAGATTCAGTGGGAGAATTCTAAGGAAATGCAAGGTTACAGTACACTTGTTCGCCACTGCTTGAGTATTGCTCACCGGTGTGGGATTCGTACCAGATGGGGTTGATAAAAGAGATAGAGAAGATCCATGGGAGAGCAGCGCGCTTCGTTACAGGATCATTTAGTAATCGCGAAAGCGTTACGGAGATGATAGATAAACTCCAGTGGAAGACTCTGCAAGAGAGACGCTGAATAGCTCGATACGGGCTTTTGTTGAAGTTTCGAGAACATACCTTCACCGAGGAGTCAAGAAGTATATTGCTCGCTCCTACATATATCTCGCAAAGAGACCATGAGGATAAAATGAGAGAGATTAGAGCCCACACAGAGGCATACCGACAATCCTTCTTTCCACGAACAATACGAGACTGGAATAGAAGGGAGAACCGATAGAGGTACTCAGGGTACCCTCCGCCACACACCGTCAGGTGGCTTGCGGAGTATGGATGTAGATGTATATGTAGATGTAGAAAATCGAACCTGGGCCCCTTTGCATAGCATTCTGTTGCACTGACCACTTTTTTGTTTTGAAAATTAAAAACAAGTGGCACAGGGGAGGTTTTCTTTATATATTTTATTTGAAGGTATAGTAGATCAGGGGGCAGAGTAGGCGGAGGTCGTGCTTGGAGGCCTGGCCACGGTGTCCCCGCTCCTGACAAGAGGATGAGGCAGCGGGAAGGAAACATTGTGCATGTATGAAATTCTCTTTTATTTTTTATTTATTTAATTGTAATCTCCCAGAAAAAAATCACAAATGAAAGAGAAAGGAAACAAATATATGGCCTAAGTGACCTCTTCGTTACTTCACTGGGAGTAATATCCTATCCCGCGAAACTACATAAACCTGAGACTCCCCACCGCTTCGGGGGGTCATGAAACATGCTGCCTAGAAAGTTCGCAAAGTGCGTTTTGTATTTAGAGTGACGTCTGATGATTTAGTGTTGTTATAGTAGACAATGCCAATAGTCCAAGCCCCATATCACGATCCAATGGATTGCCGACGTTTTCTGTGAGGGGAAAAAGACAGCGTCTGGGAAAAATAAAGCGTCCCTCGAGATAGTGGATTCGTCTGTGCGTCTGAGGAGTGCCATGATGCATTGCGTCAGCCGCCAAACATCCTTAGCCTCACCCCACTGCAGAGAATGTTCGTCGGTGTCCTGCATGTCACCTATGAGGCAGAGCTGGGAATCTGCCATGTGAATGTCGTACAGTCGTTGGCGGTTGACTGTCTCGCGCTTGATTAATGTATACCAAGATGATCTCACTGCCGTCGTGAGGAGAAGCGTATGGACAGCTCAGCAAACCTGTCGCCAATCCCTTATTGGGTATTTAAGTTCGACAACATTGCTGCCATGATGACGCCTCAAGTATCGATATATCTCACGGGTTGTGGGGATTCTTGTAGTAGGTATCTGTAACTGAACATAACTACAATCAACAAAGAATCGCACGACGTGAGAAAAAGGAGGCGATATTGTACCTACCGCCACCGGCTGTTCAAAGGACGGGAGAAGAAGCCCGTCCAGGATCGCCGACGTGACGGCGTATTGCCGTTTGTTCCATGTCCGTAGCGCCACTCACAGGTATACAGCTACAGCCTTGTTCCGAACATTCGTGAGATTAAACCATCCAGAATGTTGTGCGAGAGTTAAAAGTCTCGTATTTAACCTTAAACAACATCCCTTGTCTGACATAGTATCTAAAGGCCGCCATTAACCACGTGGCATTGGCAGTACCTGTGCCAGGTGCGGCAGTCGCGAGGCCAGATGGACATTAGTCCACCCTTTGGAGCAGGTCGTGGGTTCGGAGTGGATTGTTGCGTATGTGCAGTCGGACGTGCTAGAGCAGACGTTGGTAGCTCGCCGCCGCTGATTGCCGTTGCGATCGAGTGAACAACACTCCTAAGCGTCGTAAGACGTCCACCATCATAAACGGACTTTTCAGAGCGTCCAGCCCTCGCCCGATGTGCATTATCTTGTTTTTATTCATGTTAACCCCGCTACCCGTCGCAACTCCTACATAGTAAGAAGGGCAACCACCTTACGTACTTCGTTCTCCGACCGGACGAGTATCATGAAGTCGTCGGCATATGCACGACACGTGAAGGAATTCGCACGGATTCGGACGCCTGTAAGAGTCCGTCTAAGAGTCTGCATCAATGGTTCGAGAGCTATTGCAAATAGCATCATCGACAAGGGATATCCTTGCCTATCTGAGCTGCAAACAGGAATCGTTCCTACCTCCCTGCCACCTTCGAAGGAGCGCCACGATGGAACCGCATGAGGACGGTACTAAAATCGTCACATGGCCGAGTCAAGGAAAACATGGTTGATCCTGTCAAAGGCACGATCAAAATCCACTGATACGAACGCCGCTCGCATGCGACAAGCTTCCGTTACGGAAATTATGTCACGGTATTAGCCTAGGATAGAATGGATGTTGCTCCGGACTCCTAGACAAGCCTGGTCTGGTGGTAACGCCTCGTATATTACAGTGTTGAGCCTTGCCGCCAACATTCGCGCAAAGATATTCAGTCCCGTCATGAATTGCGACGAAATGTCCGTGTCAGGGCTCAGTAATTCATTATACATCAACACCAATTAGGACATCATTAAATCCGCAAATTTGCTATAAAATTCGATTGTCAACCCATCTGGCCGAGGCATGTATGCACCGCACCCTTCGTGAGTGTCCTCCTTAATTCATCTTCCGTTAGGGGTTCCAATAACGCCTCCGCATCCTGTCTATCCAACTCTGTTTGCATCTGTCGCAAAATTTCTTCTCCTATCCGATTGTTCGTTGGCGTTCCAGTGAAAAGGAGGCGATAATGCTCCATAAATCCAGCAGCAATGTCCTGTTGTGACGTCAAGGGCTGACCATCACCATCATGGACCACTGTGATCAAGGATAGGCGATTACTCGCATGTCTCTTGGACACATAATGCATGCTAAAACGCTCTCCATCGACGTTGTCCAAGCACCTAGCACGGATGGAAACTCTTTCCAGTCAACGTCTCGTGATCGTTAAGATGCACGCCTGAGGGGGTACGATGGACATCCGCTTGACGCTCGGGCGATGGGGCCCTGGAGGACAGGTCACGAAGCACCATGTAGTAATAATCAAGTGTATCTCGGAGTCATTTCGCTTTTTCCTTGCCATACGTTATGAGAGGTGGGTAGATCACGTAACTAATGAGGAGGTATTGAATAGGATTGGGGAGAAGAGAAGTTTGTGGCACAACTTGACTAGAAGAAGGGATCGGTTGGTAGGACATGTTTTGAGGCATCAAGGGATCACAAATTTAGCATTGGAGGGCAGTGTGGAGGGTAAAAATCGTAGAGGGAGACCAAGAGATGAATACACTAAGCAGATTCAGAAGGATGTAGGTTGCAGTAGATACTGGGAGATGAAGAAGCTTGCACAGGATAGAGTAGCATGGAGAGCTGCATCAAACCAGTCTCAGGACTGAAGACCACAACAACAACAACAACGTTATGAGAGCTCTTCGTATGGCCGGTTTTGTACATTGAAGCCACCATGAAAGAACCGTACGGTGCATCAGCAGACGGCGAGTGCATGTCTACCATGTTTCTTCGATCCGCTGGCGTCATTTGGGATCCACCAGTAAGGATGAATTAACTTTCCGCGAACGACGGCTCCGCTGTCGTGGGAGGGTTAACGTGCATAAAAATGCAAGGTGATCCGTAAAAGCTGTGGGGCAACGTTCAGCAGCCAACACGTGATCTCTTAAACCGTCAGAAACATAAATCCGATCCAGTCTACTCGTCGAATGGCTAGAAAAAACGTGTAGCTCTCTCGCTGTCCATGGATCTTTTCCCACGTGTCCATTAGTGCCATGTCCCGCAGATCGTGCGCAATGCGTAGCAGGAGCTGAAATTAGGGGTTTGATCACTCGGTGTGAGAACACAGTTAAAATCACCCCCTAACAAGATGTGGTCATATCTCCCATGGAACAGGGGCGCAATTTCTTTCGAGTAGAATCGCGGTCGCACCCGTCGATTGTCAGGTCCGGAGGGTACATAAGCCGGCCGGTGTGGCCGAGCGGTTCTCGGTGCTGCAGTCTGAAACCGCGCGACCGCTACGGTCGCAGGTTCGAATCCTGCCTCGGGCATGGATGTTTGTGATGTCCTTAGGTTAGTTAGGTTTAAGTAGTTGTAAGTTCTAGGGGCTGATGACCTCAGCAGTTAAGTCCCATAGTGCTTAGAGCCATTTGAAGCCATATGCGGGTACATAAATGTTGACAATACGAATGCCATTCACGGTCATCGCCAAACCCAGAGCCGAAGGGAGGTAATAGAGGTCGCACATCGGAACCCCTTCCCAGACTAATATCGCTGTGCCATGTCCTCCGTCTAGAGTAGCCGCTAGGTAAGTGTTGTAACCACGCACGTCGGGAGAGGCAGTATTTCAGATATCCTGCACCAGCAGGTCTGTGTCGTAAATCATGTCCCGGATAAGTTGCATCTTTGCAAGCGAATGTGTGGTGTTAATGTTCACTGTTCCAACCTTACATGTTTGATCCGTTGTCGTTGTCATGCTCGTGTCATGTCATTGTGAACTCCTAGGGCTTTAGTCCACTATTCGTGCTTAGGCGTGCCCACCAACGTGCTGCCCTCCGTTGTTTTCGTCCCGAGGTGTGCATCCTGTAAGTGAGTCGTCATCAATTAAGGGTGATAATTCCTGTATCTCTTCGACTGGTTCTGCCCAGTCGCATGGGTCTTCAATCCCAGAAACGTCAGCCGGCCGCTGGTGGCCGAGCGGTTCTGGCGCTACAGTCTGGAACCGCGCGACCGCAACGGTCGCAGGTTCGAATCCTGCCTCGGGCATGGATGTGTGTGATGTCCTTAGGTTAGTTAGGTTTAAGTAGTTCTAAGCTTTAGGGGACTGATGACCTAAGATGTTAAGTCCCATAGTGCTCAGAGCCATTTGAACCATCCTCCGTCGGCAGTACCGGGTCAAATGGTTCAAATGGCTCTGAGCACTAAGGGACTTAACATCTGTGGTCATCAGTCCCTAGAACTCAGAACTACTTAAACCTAACTAACCTAAGGACATCACACACATCCATGCCCGAGGCAGGATTCGAACCTGCGACCGTAGCAGTCGCGCGGTTCCGGACTGATCGCCTAGAACCGCGAGACCACCGCGGCCGGCCCACCGACACGTACTTCATCGAGAGTTGCGTGGGAACTTCTCGCTGTGACGCTTCTCCATGTGGCAGTTGCATGACGTGGCGTTGTATGCACTCCGAGCGGATATGTCCTTATCCACCACAGCCAGAACATGTGCGTGGCTGGCCATCGTAAATCACAATAGCTCGACATCCTCCAATATATAAATAAGTAGGGATATGTTTATTAAGGACGATCTGCGCCTGTCGGACGCCGTTTAGCACGGGATAGGTGCGTACAGATGTATAACTGAGTACCGTTCCATATGGCCGCAGCGATTCAATAACCATCGATTCTGGTACCTTAAACGGCAATTCAAAGATCCGAATGACCCTCATACCCAAGCCTGAAGCAGCTACTGTTACATCGCTGATATGGTCATCAGAGTGTCGAAATTTAAATCCTGAGCAGCGGCGAGAATTATTTCACAAGCAGTTTCATCGGTCGTCTTGACATACATGTTACTGCTTACAATGGATAGGTGTATTGCAGATAGGTCTGTAGCAGGTAAACGAACTTCTTCCCTCAAAAAAACGCTCATTTTCGAAAGCATTGGGTCTGGCATATTCGTTGTCAAACGTAAATTGGAGCGTAGTCTTTCTAAAATTGGGTGCCATGGCGATCTAGTCAGACACGTGCGAGTACCGGCGGTGTAAACACTTCCTTGTCCACGCGCGCTCGCGGCCGGCACAACCGGTCCGTGCCGCGCCATCACCTAAAGCACACTGTGTCCACTCAGCTACCAGAAGAAATGCTGGACAATAAACTACAAATCATCTGCCCAAAATGAACTTTCGTGAAGTCCAAGAATATATGTTAGAATTACTGTCGTATAAAATTTGATAAAACTTGCTATGTACTCGTATTTTATAGGTAAAATACAAGTCAGTTTCGAACTATAATGTGCAGGTGAGTATGTAAGGTGTCAGGCAAATCCAACACCTTCCATGAAAATCCTGACATGATAGCAAATCCGGCAGTATGTCACATAGCTCCGAATAAATCCTGACATTAAGTTAACCAAAGTAATACGATCAACGAGTGAGCAAATGGAATACAACAGACTAACACAAGAACGCCTAAATGCATGTCATACCTTCCCACCGTGAAACAGACGCAGTTCCGAGGGGAGAAACGAGAACAGAAGCCGAGAGCAGAGTCGTGTAAGCTAGAAGGCCCTACGATAATGGACACATACATATCCGGCCGACCACCAAGACCACCCCCCAGCCCATGTTAAAAGCTAGAGCCCTCCAGAAGAACAGTATAGATCTTACGATAACACTAAAAGGGCCACATCAGCTGAAAGTTTTAGCATGAGACTATACGCATCTCTGTTAGGTTGCAAACATTAAAAACATTGCCCCACCACGAAAAGTATAACGTTTCTCATTGGATAGACAGAATTTTTGTAGGCGGAGATTAAGGTTAACATTGAGACCCTGATTGGTCAGTTGAAAACACAGCCAGATACCTTTTTCTTAAACCAACGTCGGTAAATTGTAGTAAAGAGAGGTTAGAGAGAGTTGGTTCCGAGACGGCGAGGTGTGTGGAGCTGCGCCGCCAACGGCCCCTGACGCTGCCTAACCACCGACAAGGTAATGAACGCACGCGATGCCGCATAAGAGCGCGTAAGGCTTCACTCAGAACTGCAGAAGTCTCATCTGTTACATCCCCTTTTTACATAATACTAGTGTCGATCGTCAATTAAATCTCATGGTGTTCACATTTGCTACTTGAAGTAAAAATCTGAAACACAATGATTTTTCTGTTATATAATTATTGAGAAGCCACATCAGCCACTGTAATTTACGACAAGTTAGATAAGTAATTAAAGATAATTGAGGGTCACTGTAGACCATTTTGATAGTTTTCTCCTTTATGAAACTTAATTTAAACCTAGATTATAGATGTGATATGCCATAGGTCATCCTTCGATACATTGTAGAACTTGGAAACCCATTCAGGGAATATTCGTTCACATTTTTGTTGAACGCAGTTGGTTTTTATCATCCTGTATTAAAATATTTCCTTTTTTTAATAGTGCAGTTTATAAACAATGTTTTGTGAGTAGAATAAAAATTCTGATGGTAAACTTAACTCCTTTTTCGACGTTATTTTACCAGCTAACTAAAAATAGGAAAGCCTTGAACCCCTTCCACTAAATTTAGTTAGTATCAAGATTCTTTTACAGGGAGTGCAGTGGAGCTGCGCTGAAATAATTAAGTATTTGATTATATCCGCGCTAGTCTCACTGAACTCTTCTGAACTCTACATGTCATGTGTGGTCTGGCGTCTCCTTACCAGCAACAGGTCCCAGGTTCAAACTAGTCAATTCCCTAAAAAACACGCTCAGAGCGTCGTTGCGCGAAAGTGGTAGGGAGACACGACTTAGAACAAACAGGCACCACGCAAAATGTTGGAAGTATAAAGTTTGACTTACAGAATTTCATCATTTATTTAATTTTCACGTCACTTCTTCCCCTGTGATGAAGACAGGACGAAATGGTGTTGGGATGATAATGATGCAAAGGCGTTCCTAAATAGGATTATTAGTCTTCTGCATCCTTCATTCCTAACCGAAGAAAGAGGGTCGAGATTCAGTAAGATCTGGTTGTTTTCAACCCAGTCACGATGAAGTTGGATTGGAACAGAGGAATCTCCCTATTGTAAATATAAGCGGGGTGATTTCCAGTTTTAGCGTTAGCCTACAATCAAGAAAAACTTTTTCCAGTACCGTAGACTAGTAAGCTGTTTACAATTTGATTCTGGGACATTATATACCAGAGAAGCTCTGAAGACTTAATATGCGTATGTGTGTCTGATAGAGCGTGTGATGAAGAAATGTCGATAACTTTCTTGAGAGTAGGTTCATTATGCAGTGCATCAGTTTTCCCTGAAAATTCTCATCTGTGTCGCAAAGCAGAAATGCCTACCCGTGCCCAACAACGGAGGAACAACGAGCTCAAACTTAAATCACGAAGGCAAAAAAAAAAAAAAAAAAAAAAAAAATTATTATCGGGTTTACACCGACGATTATGGAGACTGCTGCACTTATCAGAGGGTGTACAGTGTAATAAAAAAATATTCCGATTGAATTCATTGGAAAAACAGGGGTAGGATTGTGGATGTCTGATGTGATTGCCTTCGCAGCAGAACCTGTGCGAAATTACCTTTTTATGCATCCCGTGCTTCTGCTTTAGTAGCCCTGCTGTAATAATGTTCTGTGAAATAACGCGTACTCCCAGTTTCCTGTTATGTTTATTTCTTGTTCCTAGTACCTGTCGATACGTCAGCCCTGCTGTAATATTGTTCTGTGAAATAGCGCGTACTCCCAGTTTCCTGTTATGTTTATTTATTGTTCCTAGTACCTGTCGATACGTTTTTTGAGAAGAATTTCCTGGACAACGATCTGCTATTAAGTCCACTACATTCGATTTCTCTAGCGACAGGATTATTTTTTAGAATTAATGTTCCTTTCAGAATATAGAAATTTCCAGAAACGTACACGTAATGGTTCTTTCTTTGTCTTAAGGTTTTGCGTTTTTCTGACATAGACGTAATCAGAAACGAAGCTCGAACTACATTTTCACGAGCGCGGAGACTGAATTTGATATAACTGTGGCGAGAGTAATTGAAGTTTACTTGAAAGCGGTATGAGAAAAATATACACAGGAGAAAAATAGGAAATCTGCTTTCGCAAGTCCATCGTGCTCTTTCTGCGTGGCATCGGTGAGAGACGACATTCCACAATCGACGAGGTTTTCCTGCGGATTGATTCCCGTTATATCCGTGAGATGAGGGACAGTTTCCATTCTAAAACCGAGCTGCAGAGAAAACATTATTAGTTAAAGAGGAAAAAGGGATAATCAAATGGTTCAAATGGCTCTGAGCACTATGGCACTTAACATCTGAGGTCATCAGTCCCCTAGAACTTAGAACGACTTAAACCTAACGACATCACACACATCCATGCCCGAGGCAAGATTCGAACCTGCGACCGTAGCAGTCGCGCGGTTCCGGACTGAAGCGCCTAGAAGCGCTCGGCCACCGCGGCCGGCAAAGGGATAATCTAGAGATAATAATAGCACATAAAGTTTCTTACTTACAGTACATAAGGATGTTTTAAAAAAAGACAGGCCTGTGCCACACACTGCTCTCACTTCAAATATCACCTGGTACGTTAAACTTGTTGATACCCTTTTTTTTTTAATTTTTGCTGTTTATTACCTATTAGCCTTTTGTCTGCAGCCCTTCTACATATATATCACATATACACTCCTGGAAATGGAAAAAAGAACACATTGACACCGGTGTGTCAGACCCACCATACTTGCTCCGGACACTGCGAGAGGGCTGTACAAGCAATGATCACACGCACGGCACAGCGGACACACCAGGAACCGCGGTGTTGGCCGTCGAATGGCGCTAGCTGCGCAGCATTTGTGCACCGCCGCCGTCAGTGTCAGCCAGTTTGCCGTGGCATACGGAGCTCCATCGCAGTCTTTAACACTGGTAGCATGCCGCGACAGCGTGGACGTGAACCGTATGTGCAGTTGACGGACTTTGAGCGAGGGCGTATAGTGGGCAAGCGGGAGGCCGGGTGGACGTACCGCCGAATTGCTCAACACGTGGGGCGTGAGGTCTCCACAGTACATCGATGTTGTCGCCAGTGGTCGGCGGAAGGTGCACGTGCCCGTCGACCTGGGACCGGACCGCAGCGACGCACGGATGCACGCCAAGACCGTAGGATCCTACGCAGTGCCGTAGGGGACCGCACCGCCACTTCCCAGCAAATTAGGGACACTGTTGCTCCTGGGGCATCGGCGAGGACCATTCGCAACCGTCTCCATGAAGCTGGGCTACGGTCCCGCACACCGTTAGGCCGTCTTCCGCTCACGCCCCAACATCGTGCAGCCCGCCTCCAGTGGTGTCGCGACAGGCGTGAATGGAGGGACGAATGGAGACGTGTCGTCTTCAGCGATGAGAGTCGCTTCTGCCTTGGTGCCAATGATGGTCGTATGCGTGTTTGGCGCCGTGCAGGTGAGCGCCACAATCAGGACTACATACGACCGAGGCACACAGGGCCAACACCCGGCATCATGGTGTGGGGAGCGATCTCCTACACTGGCCGTACACCACTGGTGATCGTCGAGGGGACACTGAATAGTGCACGGTACATCCAAACCGTCATCGAACCCATCGTTCTACCATTCCTAGACCGGCATGGGAACTTGCTGTTCCAACAGGACAATGCACGTCCGCATGTATCCCGTGCCACCCAACGTGCTCTAGAAGGTGTAAGTCAACTACCCTGGCCAGCAAGATCTCCGGATCTGTCCCCCATTGAGCATGTTTGGGACTGGATGAAGCGTCGTCTCACGCGGTCTGCACGTCCAGCACGAACGCTGGTCCAACTGAGGCGCCAGGTGGAAATGGCATGGCAAGCCGTTCCACAGGACTACATCCAGCATCTCTACGATCGTCTCCATGGGAGAATAGCAGCCTGCATTGCTGCGAAAGGTGGATATACACTGTACTAGTGCCGACATTGTGCATGCTCTGTTGCCTGTGTCTATGTGCCTGTGGTTCTGTCAGTGTGATCATGTGATGTATCTGACCCCAGGAATGTGTCAATAAAGTTTCCCCTTCCTGGGACAATGAATTCACGGTGTTCTTATTTCAATTTCCAGGAGTGTATTTCACAGAACTATTTATTGTATGTACCAGTTGGTTATGATTAAAGCGCAAGTCTGACACTGTGAATGTTCCAAAGATATGTAGGAATCTTACCATATGTAATGGATGAGGAGCGGGATGTTGGCAGAAAAGGTCAAATAACTGAGAAAGGCATAACGTTGATTTTATTATCAACCGCTGCTTACAGATTTGCACCTGGTGGCCAAAACTGGAACAAGCTTTCTTTGCAGCATCAATTTGTTCCGTACTAACGCATTAGCATAACCACAACACTTCCCTCCATAATATAATTACAGCCCACACTAGGCTTCCGTGAGTGACTCCACTTTAATTATAACCACGCAGTATGTTTAAGATATTTCCCTAATTCCTTACAGGTGAAGTTCAGTTTGATCTTCAGATTCAGCAGCCCACGTTGTGGTCAGACGTTCCCGGATAGCCTGAAGTCGATGCTGTCGTTGGTAATCTGTTTCATATTCTTGCAACTGTTTCTTGAAATTTTTAATTTTCGTTTTACCTGACCAATAGACTATGGTTCGTTTAAGGCACATTGACAGCAGTAAGTGATTGTCGTTTCGAAGAAAAGATGTTCTCTTTAAGCTATCTAATTCTTCACCGTATGGTACTATACTACTCCAGAGAGGACATTACAGATATCTGTGCTACTGTGCCACGTGGCATGATCAGACAAAATATTAGTGGCTCACTGCTGTGCTTTTTCTCGCGACGTGGTTGGCACACTTAACAAGGCGCTCCAAGTGATACTGAGTTATGCTTCTATGTCACACTTCTTAACTAGCATCCTAATCCGTAGAGGGGCTAGAGGTGACTCACTGTCGTGGCTTTTCTTCCTGGTAACAACTGATAGGCGTGTCATATTTGCTATAAATTGCTTCGGAGGCGACAATGATCCGCTGATTTGTCACTGTATTTGCATTCTCACCCGCTCCCTGTCTAGAACGTCTCTGTCACCAGTGAGAGTGGCGACCCCGAAAACTATGGATTCGTTACTATGCCGGTCTTTATCGAATATTTTTACATTTCATGGCTTCTCACCCGCTGCTCCACCCACACCCCAACCCTACGGGTGGTAGCTGTGTAACAACCCCACAGTAAAAGCTGCATTTAATGTTACGATTTTTCTTTTACATATTAATACTTGCAAAAAACTAAAAACAGCAAAAAGTTCCAAAGTTGATAATTCCTGTTTTTCCTGTGTACGAATTAACCTGTATTTTCGACAGAATAGATTTTTCTTTTGTTCTTGCAGTATGTTGAGTGGCTCAGTACCCGGAAATTTATAAAGTTCTTAAAGGGAATAAGCTGCGACGAGATGAAAGAAAATTGATCAGTTCGGAGTATATGAATAAGTGCTGTCGACAAAGAAAACCAATTCGTGAACTTATGAAAGGTGGATGCAATTGAGCCACAAAGTATAACAGTATTACTTCACCTCAGAACCGACATTAATTATTCTCAAGTTTTCTGCAGCGCAATTAGCTAGCCAAACTTTGAGCATCAAGCAACTTTTGTTTCTGTAATTTGCAAGCCACTGAAGTGTGCGTAGCAGCAGGTACTACAGATATTAGCCATTCCTGTTCTGCTCCATTCGTGTACGGCCAATGATTGTTTATGTGTGTCTGTGTGCTCTCTAATCCCTCTAATTCGATTCTCATAATCTGTATACGAGATATGCGATGGAAGCAAGTGAATCGTTGCACAGTCTTAAGTGAATATCAGTTTTGCGAATTTATGTAACAGGGTTTCGTGGGCACGAGGTGTGTGAGAAAAGTAACGAGTCTGATTTCTTATCTACCGAAGTTATTATTTTTTTCGAACTACAATACTGTTCCATTCACAGTAGTCCCCTTTGGATACACAGGCGGAGTAGTTGTTCCCAGTCTAGGTAGCAGCGCTGAAAGGCTTCAACTGGCAGGTCCCTTTAACATGTCGATTATTTTCTTTCGAATGTTCTGTAAGTAGGCTGTTTAGGTTTTCTTATTGGTAACTCCACGCAGGGCTCTGTATGAAAATCACTGGCTGTGCTGTGTGCAGTCTGTGGCTGGTTAGCACTGTTGTAATATTCGCCATTGTAGTGTTGGACAGTTGGCTGTTAACAGCGCGTAGCGTTGCGCAGTTAGAGGTGAGCCGCCAGCAGTGGTGGATGTGGGGAAGTGAGATGGCGGATTTTTGAGAATGGATAATCTGGAGGTGTGTCCATCAGAAACAGTACATTTGTAAGAATGGATGTCATTAACTGCTATATATATTATGACTATTAAGGTAAATACATTGTTTGTTCTCTATTAAAATCTTTCATTTGCTAACTATGCCTATCAGTAGTTAGTGCCTTCCGTAGTTTGAATCTTTTATTTAGGTTTGAATCTTTTATTTAGCTGGCAGTATTGGCGCTCGCTGTATTGCAGTAGTTCGAGTAACGAAGATTTTTGTGAGGTAAGTGATTTGTGAAAGGTATAGATTAATGTTAGTCAGGGCCATTCTTTTGTAGGGATTATGAAAGTCAGATTGCGTTGCGCTAAAAAAAAAATATTGTGTCAGTTTAAGCACAGTCATAATTAATTTTTCTAAGGGGACGTTTGAGTTCTCCAGTGTTCTTTTAAGACTTTTTCAATTTTGAGAAAAAAGAAAAGTCGCAAGGACTCAGATAATGCGAACAGTGGGACTGTGGAACAACAGGAACGCCTTTTGAGATCAAATATTCCGTGATGGAAATGGCAGTGTGACATGGGGCGGTGTCACAATGCAGCATCCACGTGTCTGCAATTTCCCGTTCTCACTCTATTCACCCTTTCCGTGATCCTTTCAAGAGCGTCATTGTAAAACACCTGGTTAACAGATTGTCCTGGAGAAACACTCCACAGCAGAACGCACACGCTCCACGTTCTCGTCGGTTTTTGAAGGTCTCGCTGAGCGAGGTTCATATTCAATTTTTTCTCGGCCTTCCAAAAATGATTTGAGCCAGCGAAAAACTTGTGCTTTTGGTAATGGATGTTCCCCATAGGCCTGTTTCAGTTTTTCGAAAGATCACACTCTCGGATTCCCGATGTTTAACATAAAACTTGATCTCATAGCGTTGCACTTAATTCCGCTGTTCCATTTTCGTAACACGCACATAAAAAAAACTTCACTGGTGTTGAGCATCTGGAAGGGATGAACACACTGGTCCACACAAGCAGAACAACACAACGTTGTCAGAGCGCTCGCAGTGTTGTCTCACACACCTCGTAGTTATTTCTGAGATAATGCTCCTCGTTTAAGTTCCCTGAACGCCTCCTGAAAAAAATTCACTGCATTGGTGTTTTTATAGTCAGTGTAGATGAAACTAATGAATAACATGACGTTAAATATCAATGGCATCTACTCAGAAATGATGAGACTGCAATAAACTGAATATGTCCAAGTAAAAGATAACTTGTGTCAGGTCGGGATTCGTTTCCTGCCTAACATACGGGTATTTTATTTTGATTTTTTAAATATCCATTAGCGATTCGGGTATCGATGTGGTGAAAAGGTCAGAGATGCTCGGACTTTAGACAACGCCCACAGTATGCTCTTTGCAGAGTGTACCACTGCAGCTGCGGGCATGTCAAGTGGGCCCGGCCACTTGTGACAAAGCAGGATTGGCGCATATTATTATACTTTTCCTAGGCTCCTAATTTACAACTTAAAGCACAGATAAAAAATTTTTCACAAATATTTTTATTCAAATATTAATGGTAATATTACGATAGTGAGCACATGTAATACAAAATTTCAAATTTGCATAGACGCAAATCCTTCTGAACCTTATTATTTAAGTGCTACTGTTTACTGTTCTTATTATTTTGGTATCATCAGCTTTACTAGAAACGCTTTAATTAAAAAGTTATTGTAATTATAAAATTTCATACAGGCAGCTATCCATATAAACATTATTAGCCAATTCGTTAAATCTAAGGGAAAAACCCCATTCAATGTACAGAGAAATTTTCGCTGATTTCAGTAATGTAATTATATTTGTCCAAACTCAATTACTTATCCAAATATTGTTAACTAAAAATTTCAACTAGCCCATATTTTCGGTACAGATTATGACCAAAGTACTGCAAAATTCCAGGAGTTTCTGTTGATCCACTGTGGACAAGGGACAGCGGCTGGTCAAATATTTAACAATGAAATTAGCCAAACAGCCGTGCAATTGAGATGTTATTTTATTTTATTTTATTTTCGCTTCCAGTTTCGGCAACTGATTATGACATCTTCAGGCCCCATGTTCATCTCTCAAAAATATTCGATACTGGCGTACTGAAATGAAATGTCGCATGGCAATGGCTTCCCAGCGGCTAGGCCTGATCGCCTGGTGCAAGTCTCTTGAGGTGACGCCACTTCGGTGACTTACGCGTCGATAAGGATGATGTGATAATGATGAAGACGACACAAACACCCAGTCACTGGGGAGAGAAAATCTCCAACCTACCCGGTTCAAAATGGCTCTGAGCACTATGGGACTTAACTTCTGAGATCATCAGTCCCCTAGAACTTAGAACTACTTAAACCTAACTAACCTAAGGACATCACACACATCCATGCGCGAGGCAGGATTCGAACCTGCGACCGTAGCAGTCGCGCAATTCCAGATTGTAGCACCTAGAACCGCTCGGCCACCCCGGCCCGCGCCAACCTACCCGGTAATCGAACCCGGGCCCCCCGGTACGACAAGCCAGAGCACTGTCCACTTAGCTACAGTGGCAGTCATTGGCATACTGGGGCCATATGTTTCTGGATGTCGTCAATTTGTTCGAAGCACTTGAGCTACGAATCCACGATATCCAGAAACATATGGCGCCATTATGCTAGTATCGATTATTTTTGAGAGCTGCATACGTGCCCCGAAGATAGTAAAATAAATTGCCGGAACCGGTAGCGAAAATAAAATAACATCTCAATTGCACGGCTGTTTGGGGAGATTCATTGTTAAATATTCCAGGAGTTAGTCACATACTTTTGTTACACTAAATTTTCTGCGCCTCTAGAAACCCATTTTATGTGACAATGTTCGATAATTAAGAATTACATAATTCCCAATAAATAAATTTCGTAATACAATATGGATACCATACTTGTAATCCAGTGAATCCCAGTGAGTATACGTAGTTTCGTTCTGTATATTTTAATAGTTATGGTTCATATCCAATATTTGTTAAAAGAAACTTGACCACAGTTTCAACAGCCAGTTAGGAATGAAGATTTAAACCTACAGGTTTTTGAGACTATAAATGAATAAGACAAACCTGCTTAATATTCTGGCGCAAGTCTTTGTAAGGCCAAAGTTCACGCCATTTCAGTCAGTCTGCTTTCTCTACGTTAGTCTACGTTCAGTCTTAACGTTTGATTTCATTTCGATCAACACCTGTTGAGTATCAGTTTTGCTTTCTTAACAAGTCTTATTATTGCATCGATCCCGTCATTGAGTTACGTTTGTTAATGCTTCGGCACCACGATTCGGCTACAGAAAAGAGTGCAGTGCATCCCGTGTTAGTTTTTATTTACATCAGCATCGGTAACCGTTCTATTGCAATATAATGTTGCTTAAACAATACCTTGTAAACTCATTTGCAGGTTGTGAGCATTATCTGTTAGAATGCGAGTAAAACTCTTTGAGCATACTTGTAATTCTTCCCACTGCATATTCTGGGAAGATACTAACATTTCTTGTGCCTGTAAGATACTTCAGAACTGAATAGGTTGTTGTTAATGACCTGCTATTACCATTATTAACAAGGATTCGTAATGACTAGCAGCAACGTGACATTTAATGTTCTTTTGGTAGATTCCCAGATGTCCGCTTCCCTTACCTGTTAGAAATATTTAAACTGTGTGAATCTTTCCATCTTCTTTAGCAAATCAGTGGCATACATAAAAATTGGAAGAGTTTTTCACGTGAAACCATAACGCAACTGTTCGACTTTTCATTTAGTTGGACATAGAATCCTTCAGATAAGTTTTCAGATGGTGAATCAGCGTGTATGCGCATCTAACGAGTCCAGACACTTTTACAGGTAGGTATAGAAATGCGACACACTGTCGTGAGAGTGCCTGTAAATACCGCAACCCCGCACCCGTCTGGTAGACCTCATTGTTCTCTTAAAGCTTTAAAGATGCGGCATTTATGGTGGAATGATTGAGCTTGCCTCTATTTACATTTTTCGATTAGAATCTCTCCAAGGATTCTCTGCGCTATGTTCTGGACTTTGCTTCTGGTTAGTCATTCACTGTCTCATCTCTACCACCATCGACCACAGGAACCGACTGTTTTCTCCACCGGTCTCTGTGTGACTATCAGTGCAAGTGATAATATACTGTATTTTATTTTCACAAAGTAGGACATGAAAGTGGAGACGTGGACTTTGCTCCACCAAGCGACTATTCAGTGTGAGGCACGGACCGCGCGTTTCTAAATTTGTGGCAACAGCAGTTGCAGCAACAAAAGCTAGAATAGCAGCGGGAATTCCAACACCAACGAAAGAAATTGCTGTTACAGCTACAGAAAAGCAACAAAAGCCTGCTGCTGCAGTAGCATCGCCTCTGACTACACTATTTGCTTGCTTCATGAAGTAAACAGGAGAAGGGATGGTTATGGAGAACATTTTGTTCTTAACTGTAAGGCAAGTCAAATAACTGGCCATAAACGTCAGAGTGCTCTCTTACTGTTTTCTAGAAATAATCTGTATGAAGTTGTGCAAAACCTAAACTCACTCCTGGACCAAAATAATTAAAGCGTTTTATGATGTTTTGGTTTACTGACTATTACAGTTTTAGTATGATGTAAATATTAAATCGAGAAATTCTGTAATAGGAATCTCTGATTTCAATAATATCTAAGGAGTAATGCGTCCGAGTTTTAAAATCGCAGTCCATTACCTGTTTCTTGCAGATTTAGCGTAAATTATAAAAGGAATTATCAGCAATTAAACAACGTATTATTTCCGCTTTGAAAAATACTGACGCTCATCGATGTATGTATAACAGAGGCACGCTGCAGCCATATTGTGATATGATTTGAGAGAATTTAGTAAATAATCTTAGAAAGTTAACTCGCCTTCAGAGTTATTATTAGATTCAACTCTGCCACTAATCAATGTTTTAAAGGAATTTTGCTTTTCAGAAATTAAATTGTCATTTATATAGTTTAAAGAAATTGCCGTCGATTCGAGAGATTAAGAAATAAACAGAAATTATTATATAGCTATCTATACATAAACTGAATTAGTAGTGACAGGATGACCAACAATATAAGTGAGATAATAGAGTTTTAATTAATATATATTGTTTTAATCCTAATTATTGACATTTTTGCTTCATGCTAAAAACATATTTGTGTGGAGACCAATCACAAGAAACTCTATTGTGTAGAACTAGCTGATGCTATGCTTGCACAGAAAGGACACAATTTCTGCCAGTGGAGTGGAACGTAGTTGGTAAAAAAAGAGCTTACTGATTGCTTGCTATCTAGTTTCGCTTTTAAGTATAATTCCAAATTCAGCTTTCTCTTTTAGTTAATTACTGTCATTAGAAAAAGTATGTGAATTCAGTATGGGAATTTGTGTGTGCAATGTTAACAAGATGAACAGGCGCAGCTAGGTATGTTTTTTTAACTGATCACCGTAGTGTTAACTATGTTTTCAGTGAATTAGATAAGAAGAATTGGTAAATGTTAATATTGAAATGATGTTAGAAATTAAAAAAATTTTCTTCGTTTTTTTTTGTGTCATGGTGAATATTGACAACCGAATGGTGATGAATCATTTCAGTATCAGTGACGTTGATTCTGACTCGAAAGTAAGTAAACAAGCCACTAAATCTAGTCAAACGTTTGCCAGTTTAGCAGAAACATTCCAAAAAATAGGTACATTCTCCTGGATGATATCCACAGTGGTAGATCAACATGAGCTATGCAGACTGTCACAATAAAGGAAATTACTAATAAGCAAGAGACAACACTGCAAAAGCAAGACCGAATAGTTAAAGAAGTGGAAGGTAGAAAATACTGGAGCCCACACAGTCAGTGATGTTAGCTGAAATTACTGAATGTAAAGTAGTTAATGCGGGTTTGTCTGACCCTCCAAAGAAATTAATGAAGTACCAGGCGTAAACCACGCACAAGGTGCATTGTCAGAAACAGATTGACTGCTGTCTACTCGAATCAATAATATGGCTGCCAAACATGCCAAAACTGTACACAAACGAATTGATTTCCAAAGCAAAAGCTTGCACACAAATTTATGCGTGGCCTTTTTAAAAGCAAATAACATAGAGATAAACGGTGATAGCTTCCAATAAGCAGTAATACAGTATAACAATAAATTTTCTATCGAATGTGGAAGCTGCATAAAACATGTTCGGGCAGAATTATAACAACTGAAAAATCAAGTAGACAGTGACTTTTCCCTCTTGTGAAATTATGTAATCACGGAAGTTAGGACTATAAAAAGGGAATTTGCCGAAAACAAAGAGACATGTCACATTAATCTATCAGCAATACGCCTTTCGGAAACTGTAGTGAATCCTAAACCCCCCTCATTTTGAGGCTATTCCTCTTGCGTACTTTAAGTACGTATGACTCATGTGGGAGCTCACTGAGTTTGGCCTTGGCAGTCCTGGAAGGAAATTTGTTAAAACATTGGAAATATCAGATATTTATATCTGATAGGAAAACTATTAACCTGGTAGCATTCTTTAAGTCTCTACGTGGAGTAATAACACACTAACAGCCAGACAAGAAAAAATTTTGTCTTGTGAGTGGATGCATTCAGGGTGAAGCAGCCCTGTGGGCAACTAAAGCAGATGAGATATGTCATTTGTATACCGAATTTGAAAGATCTCTTCTTGTTAAGTACTGCAGCCCCAGGAATACAGGAGTGATTGCAGACAGACAGAAGGAAGTTTTTTATACTGAGCCATTTCATAGCAGGCGAGGGAGTTTGAGAAAATATTTTGAAAATATACAAACAAGACGAGACACTGGTGTGTGCCAATCTCTTATTGTGACATAATGCAGATTATAAAGGTTAGGTCACCTATAGAATCCATAAAAAATAAATAAACTGTTCTAAAGCCAATTTGGAGCAAATGACGGCAGTACTCGATTTAGTTGATTTTATCAACGAGGATTCCAAAGCCACAGCAAATTATTTTGGAAATCAATCAGCCACGAATGGACATGAAAAGCATGACAATAATAACAGAAATCATATCAGATCTCCCTTCCTTACTGCAAGACGAGTAGCATATGCATGATAATATTTCTGATAGTTGTAGACAGTGTTACAAACACAGGTACAGTCCTGGCTACCAAAATTATAACAATAACAACAAAAACCACTGGCAATATGATCAACAAAGTGGGCACACACATAATAGCAGGCGAAGTCTACGTACTGAAAGTAATGTCTAGGCCGATCACAACTGCCCATCCACAACGACATTGTATAACAGTGTCCAATCTCCTAGTGCACTGATATAGAGGCTGAGGAGCCGAAAAGGGCTGTTGCAGAAAGATGTATCTTTTATGGTGTAACAATGAGATTGACATTCAGGGAGAGTTATAATGCGACATTAACAAATGTGACAATGAGCATACCACTGAAGTACAGGCTGTTATATAAGTCTGTTTAGCTAAGTATACAGTAACAGATTAGATAAGATCCTTTTTTCGTTCCTATAGAAGCATAGTGAAGAGATCCTCCAGTATGTAGAAGAAAGCAGAAAAATAAATAAATATTGACAAAGGAAAACAAATGTGCTAATGTGCATTCCACACAGACGAGAAGTGAAGCGGTCTTCATGGATGTGGAACAAGTCAAAAATTATTAAACATACTTTCATTTGAAAGGTAAGATATAACTTGTTAGAAAACATGTAAATACACCGTGGTGCTCATGATAATTTTCAGGCTATTGTATCTGTGCATCAGTAAATAGAAAACAATTTTATGACACTTATTACAATGATCACACTACTGTGCTGAGTTTATACAGAAGCCAGATTGTACTAATACTCACATTACTTTATCTTATTAGCAACATATAAACGTCAGTTGCTTTTAGCACAAAATTCATCAATGGTGTAGTTTGAGTTGTCCACCAATAAATCGTTTCGGCCCCTTTTAAACTGAGCTTTGTTTGTAGTTAAACTTTTCATAGCTGGTGGCAAGATATTGAAAATGTCTGTTCCTGAATAATGGATACCTTTCTGGACTAAAGTAAGAGACATTATTCTTTCAGAAAACTATTCTTATTTCTAGTATTGATTCCATGAACTGAGCTGTTGATTTGAAAAAGAGATATATTTTAAAAGACTAATTTCATTCAGAAATAAATTTATTGGGAAGGAGTTATTATTAGTAGATCCCTTAACAGGTCTCTGCAGGATGTTCATGAGTTCACACTACAAATAATTGTTATTACACGTTTGAAACCTGGAAGCTTTAGCTTGGTTTGATGAATTACTCCAAAAAAATAATCTCGTATGGCATTACAGAATGAAAACAAACATAATGAGTTAGATAATTGATTTTTCTAGCATCTACAGCTGACAACATTCACATTCCAAATGAAAATTTGTTTAGGTACTTCAGCAATTCTGTCGTATGCTGCTCACACTCGAAACTGTTATCAAGCTGTAATCCCAAGAATTTAACATCGTCAACTTCATTTATCAGTTTGCCGTCATATTTTAGGCATATACTGACAGAAAATCTTTTACAAGTTCTAAATTGCTTGTAGTATGTTTCTTTATAGTTTACTGACAAACAATTGGCGAGGAAATGTTTATTAACGTCTGTAAAAATTTTATCTTTCTAAGGCTATACTTGATTTGCTATTTATTGCAAGGTATATATTATCTGGAGGGGGACAAGTAGCCTCTGGTAATGTTATGGATGGAAGGGCATTGATATACACAAGTCGTTCTTGATACAGGTGCTGATTTGAAAGTACTGTGTTGCAGTTTATGTAAGAGGATATGTGAGAATAAAAATGTGCTCACTTTACCTGTCAGAAACTGAAAGATCACAGGAGCTGTAGGCACCCGATCTAGGATACAGGCCCACTGAGCGATAAGCCTAGGTAATGTAGCTGCTGAATTCACAATCCTACTGGTGCAGGAACTAGTGATGGAGTAAATTCTAGGCATTGATTCCCTTTGTGAAAGGGATGCAAGGATCGACCTTTTTGTAGGGAAGTGATGTTTACAAATAGATGGTATTAAAGTGTCCACAGAATTGCTAAGGACTGGGACTTACCATGGTTAATACTGCCATTGGTTAAAATAACTATGAAAGAAACAGTGCAGCAACTTAAATCACTTACTTTTCTCTGTATTAAAGAGCAGCTAGAACAAATGATAACTGAGTGTAAACCTTAGACCAAAGAGCTGAGCAGGTTAGGGTAATGAAAAAATGTTATTTTATTTTCGAAGAGAGACTTGGCGCAGTTTGAGGCTACAAGTGTCACTTAAATGTCATCCCACACACAATTTACTGTTAGAACTTTGGCTGAAAAACTTATGGAAATTAAAAGATAATCTGAATGATAATTTGTAAAAAAAGTATGTAGATCAGCTGAGGAATAGATAAGATCGTTATAATGATTCCTGTAATAGATATAGTTGCTCTTACATAAGAGGAGAAGCGAGGACTTTAATTATTACATTGTTTGTTATGATCTGTATTTACCAATAATCGTATTAATTAACTGATTTGAACTGTAAATGAAATGTATATAAATGTTTATGCACTAATGAACACTTTTTCTGCAGTGGAGAGAATCTAATTAGCTATTAAGAGAATAACTATGGGTATGTAGTGATGATTCATTAAAGAAGGGAAGTAATCTTAATTCTGAATGATGCTTAAATATGTCAAATTTGTGTGTGTGACAATTTTTGATACATCTGATGAGAAGACTTTGCTGTGTACTTTATTTGAAATAGGCTCTTGATTTAATGTGCATTTGGAATCAGGCATAGTGTTAATATGAGACCTACATTCAGTGAAGTTTGAAAAATGACTTGATTTGTGTACTTGTGTACTTATAACGGAAGTTATTTACGATGCATTGGAGGAAGAGTTAACTTAATACGTATTGCAGAAATGTCACTCACTTGAGCAGGAAGTTAAGATAGGATCTAGCTGCATTTTGAATGGCTTACAGTTGAATGTAGAAAGTGACATTAGGTGGAATCGTTTATCTATAATTAGGTTTTCATAGTTATTTTACCCTATATGGATGATACCAAATTAATAACTAAATTACACTGAGGTTTGGTGTGAGTGTGATAGAAAAGGCTGAAATTCATATGATTTTTGGTGTCTTCGGTATCTGTCTGAGCTCCTTGTACGAAGTATATATGTGCACTGCCATCAGGGATAGGTGTGCCCGAAAAATTGATTTAATGAAACTAAGTTCCAGTTTATGGTTGGAAGTTACAGGAGGAGAGTTTTATCACTATTTTATGTGTTTCAATAATAAGTTGTTCACACAGACTAATTTCAAGTGGAAACCAGGTGACAGTTGACATGTGATTCTGTGATGATCCTATATGAACCAGCACGATTTGTATTCGCAAATTGGCAATATGAACAGTAAAGCAGTTGTTAAGTGAAACACTTGCGGAATTCTGTCTCATAATGGTGATGGATAACAAAGAACAATGTAGATATGGTGCACTGTTCAAAAAAATGTTCAAATGTGTGTGAAATCTTATGGGACTTAACTGCTAGGGTCATCAGTCCCTAAGCTTACACACTACTTAACCTAAATTATTCTAAGGACAAACACACACACCCATGCCCGAGGGAGGACTCGAACCTCCGCCGAGACCAGCCGCACAGTCCATGACTGCAGCGCCTTAGACCGCTTGGATAATTCCGCGCGGCTATGGTGTACTAAACACACTTTATTAAACATCTCATGCTATATATAAGAATCCACAACTGTGCGCTGCGAAGTCACAGATTGAACTGCTCAGTTAGAGTCTCTACATTATACCTTCCCCTCTTCAGCGATATTGTTGTGGACACCCCCGCCCTCCCACCAAACCAGTAGTGTAGAGCATGGTGGTAAGCTGAAGCCTGGGAGGCATAGGTGTGTGCCATAAGGCGTAGACTTCGTTACCATACAGATGTGGAGCTGCGGGGGAGAGAAAGCATGGTGGCTGGCGAGGAAGAGGGCATGTCGGTACATAAGTCTGGGCCAGGAAGTGCCAAGGCGAGTTCGAGCCTGGGCGTGGCAAGCATGCAATGATGGTGAGACGGTCATCACTGCTGAAGCAGGGAGAGGGGATAGAAGCATCTACATATTCGTGTATGGAGAATGTCTCAGGAAATTGGTGTTCATCAGTGTCGTTTGAAACCTCATAGCCTATGTGGATCCCTTTGACATTAGGTCAGCGCTGGAGACAGTGAGCTGGAGATCATTGGGGCAGAAAAATCGCACATCTATGCTCACTTCGAATGGGTCTGATGAATCCAAAGAAAAGAAGCGAGGTGATGAGGTATCAGTAGCTGCGAGTTCAACATTGAGTGTCCAGCCTAGTTTGAGCCTGCTAAGGAAGACAATGATAGGACCGCCATGGAGCAAGATGTCAAACATATGAGCACTGTGAATAAGTACTTTGTGGGGGCACAAGTTAGGGGGCTGAAGAGCGCATGTGTCATGTTGTAAAAGATTATGAATTGGCAGCCTGCAAGATCTTAAACAGGAATATACTGGAAGTAGAGTGAGCGGAGGGAGCAGGTATGCAGAGTGAGGGATGTGCTTCCTCACTCATTCAATGAGGTTGGATGGAGGAGTTATTATGGAGGGAGGCCAGTGTAAAACGAAATCGCCTGGAGTGACTATGTCTCACTGTAAAGCATCTCGGCAAGTGATGCATCGAGGTCACATTTATGAGTTGTTCACACCCCAAGAAGTACCCATGTCGGTCCACTCGTCTCTGTGGCGCATTAGGGCTGCCTTGAGGGTGCAGCGCCACCTCTCAATGAGCTGTTCTGCGGGTGATATGCAGTTGTTCTTCAGTGAGTGATGCAACAAAAGTTGCAAAGTTCGAGGAAAAGGAAAAGTTCAAAAGGTTTGCCTTGGTCTGTGGTGATGGAGGAAGGGTATCCAAAATGAGTGAACCAATTAGACACCGGAGCCTTCACAACAGTTCGTACTGGAAGGGAGGTAGTCTCCACCCATTGCGTCACATGGTCAATGACCAACAAGATGTAATAGTAGCCAGCTGGGATAGGCAGGGAACCTACACTGTCGAAGTTTATATGCTGGAACTGTCCCTTTGGTATTTCCAAACGGCCCAGAGGTGGCTAGGTGTGTCATGAGGTTTTGTTTCACTGAGGGGGAACACACATTCTTGCCCACAACTTACAGTCTTTCTTGATGTTTGGCTCAACAAAACACTCTGTGATAAGGTGCGTGGTTAGTCGCACTCCAGGATGTGATAGACTGTGATATTTCTCAATGATCAGGCAACGGGAACGTTGATGGACAAGGGGGCATGTCTGGTTACGTGAGGTGTCACAGAAAACTGGATGAGTCGCAACTGGTATGAGCCTGGATTTGTTCTGAAGTTACGTCATGAACGTCTCTTACTTTTATGTCTTTTGTTATATATATTTCTTCTTTGGTAATTTATTATAGATGAGATCGTTAAGCAGGCCTTGGAGTTGCTCTGACTATGTTCAGACTGTGCAAATTCCTTGTAATCAATGTGCTCCGAAATAGCGCCAATGCACAAGCGGTAACCAGCTACAATGTTGATGCATCTTTTACCTTCTGGACATTGGTTGTCTAATGTACTATGTACTCTAAGTGTCTGTATCTTCTAAGGTACTCGTCTCTGAGACGGTTCGCAAGCAATCAGCGATCATTGTACACGACAATGGGACTTCCTACATTGTCCTCTCGAAAGTAGCGCACAGCTTCATTAACTGCTCAGAGCCCTCTGTCGTAAGCAGACCATTTGCATTGGTGTTGGGAGATGTTAAATTCCTGTTGAAATACAACACCAATTGCCAGTTCGCTGGCATCAGTGGTAATTGGAAGTTGAATGTCGGGGAATCGACGCATCAAATGACAGATTGCGCAAGGGTAACCTTGACATGTTTGAAGGCCCACTGTATATCCAGTGTCCAGTGTTCTTGTCAGCCAGAGGTGTTCTCGCCCTTTAGCGCCTGGATGAGGAATCTTGGGGGCGGGGGAGGGGGGAAATTGACAAAATTCGTAGTAGGTGGTAGGTGGACGTAGTAGACCAATGAGCTGTGTACTCTCGGGGGTGTGTCGGGTGCCTGAGGCATTCACAACATGCCCTAGGAATGTCGCTTACATTTCGCGAAGCTGAAACCTGTCATTGTTTATCACCAAACCATTATCAGCCAGTCCACTGAGAACTTACTCGAAGTGAGAGAAATGAGTGTCAGAGAATATTAATATGTCGCCATGGCGTGCATAGCAAAATGAGAGGTAGAAAAGAACACTGTCAATAAACCGTTACCACGTCTGGGCGGCGTTCTGGAGACCAAGGTCAATGGGCAGCGCCGGCCGGTGTGGCCGAGCGGTTCTAGATGCTTCAGTCTCGAACCGCGCGACCGCTACGGTCGCAGGTTCGAATCCTGCCTCGGGTATGGATGTGTGTGATGTCCTTAGGTTAGTTAGGTTTAAGTAGTTCTAAGTTCTAGGGGACTGATGACCTCCGATGTTAAGTCCCATAGTGCTCAGAGCTATTTGAACCATTTCTATGGGCAGCGTCTTTAAGTAGTAGCTGAAACGTCCTCGGTCCCAGGTTTGAACCCTGGCACTGCTTGAATAAAAATAATCAGCGATGGCATCTGAAGTCTTCCAGCATAAGAAGTCATCTTCATTCAGCCAACTTCCTTTTTAAAATGGAGGGGGGAGGGAAAGAGGGTCAGAACACTCTCTTGTCCTTGTGGTGGGAAAACTGCCCCTAAGGGCAAATGAATCAGCAATGATCAGTGGTATGAGGATGTAGAAGGCAATGGAAACCATGTATTAAGACACATAATATGTATCCACATGACTTGCAACCTGTAATTGAAAGAGCTTCGTGATATTCCCATTAGTAAAAGATTCCGGACTAGTTCCCCATTAGGAACTCTAGGAGGGGGATGCAAGGGGAAGATGACCATAAGGAAAAAAACTGAATAACCAGCGAAAGGAGAACGTTCTACGAGCTGGGGCGTGGAATGTCAGAGGTCTAAACGTGGTAGGTAAGCTAGAAAACCTGAAAAGGGAAAACAAAGGCTCAATCTAGATACAGTGGGATCAGTGAAGTAGAATGAAGAGAAAACAACGATTTCTGGTGATACGAGTATAGTGTAATATCAATAGCAACAGAAAATGGTATAACGAGAGTAGGATTCGTTATGAATAAGAAGGTAGAGAGTGAGTTATTGTGAACATTTCATTGACAGAGCTGTTCTCATCAGAATCGACAATAAACCAAAACCGACAATGATAATTCAGGTATACATTCCGACGTCGCAAGCCGAAGATGACTAAGTAGAGAAAGGATATTAAGTGGGTAATTCACTGTGTAAAGGGACATGAAAATCTAATAGTCATGGGGGACTGGAATGCGGTTGTAGCGGAAGGAGTAGAAGAAAGGATTATCGGAGAATATGGTCTCGGTACTAAGAATAAGAGAGGAGAAAGCTTAGTAATAACGAATATTCCGTTCAAGAATCACAAGAGGAGGAGGTATACATGAAAAAGGCTGAGCGGTGCAGGAAAATTTCAGTTAGATTACGTCACTGGCAGGCAGCAATCGCGGAATGAGGTACTGGACCGTAAGACAGTCCCAGCAGTAAAAATAGACTCAGATCACAATTAAGTAATGAAGAGTAGGCTAAAGTTTAAGAGGCTAGTAAGGAAGAATCAATGCGCAAAGAAGTGGGATACGGAAGTACTAAGGAATGAAGGGATACACTTGATGTTCTCGGAGGAATAGCTCAGTAGGCAGCTTAGTTGAAGAGGAATGGACATCTCCATCAAGGGCAATCACATATGTTGGAAAGAGAATCATAGGTACTAGGAAGATAACTGTTTAGAAACCATGGGTAACGGAAGAAAAACTTCAGTTGGTTGATGAAAGTAGGAAGTACAAAAATCTTCAGGGAAATTCAGGAATACAGAAATACAAGTCACTTACTAATGGAATAAATAGGAAGTGTAGGAAGCCAAGACGAGATTTAAAATGTGAAGAAATCGAAACAGAAATGATTGTCGGAAGGACTCACTCAGCATATAGGAAAGCAAAACAACATTCGTTGAAATTGAAAGCATGGATCGAGCAATAAGAGTGCAATGGGAGACCCCTGGGAATGCAGAGGAGAGAGTGGATAGGCGGAAAGTGCAAATTGAAGACCTCTATGAGGGGGAAGATTTGTCTTATGACGTGACAGAACAAGAACAGGAGTCGATATAGAAGAGATACGAGATCCATTATTAGAATTTAAAAGAGTTTTAGAAGGCTTAAGATAGAAAAAGGCAGAAGAGATGGACAGCACTCCATCGGAATTCCTGAAGTCATTGAGGAAAGTGACAACAAAACGATATTCACCATGGTGTGAAGTATGTATGTGACTGACAATATACCATCATACTTTCGGAAAAACATTATCCATTCAACCTGGAAGATTGCAAGATCCGAAATTTGCCCGAATTATCGTACATGCAGATTAACAGATCATGCATCCTTGTTGTTGGCAAGAATAATATACTGAAAAATGGAATAGAAAATTGAGGATGTATTAGATGACGATCCATTTGACTTAAGGAAAGGTAAAGACACCAGAGAGTCAGTTCTGATCATGTATTTGATACTGATAGCAAAACTGAAGAAAAATCAACATACGTTCATGGAATTTGTCGACCTGAAAAATCGTTCGATGGTCTAAACTGGTGCAAGATGTCCGAAATTCTGAGAAAATTAGGGTGAGCTGTAGACAAAGGCTGGTAATATACAATATGGTAGAGAAACCAAGAGCGAACAATAAGGCTGGAAGAACGATGTGCTCGGATTAAAATGGGTGTAACACACGGCTGTAGTCCTTAGCCCATACTGTTCAATCTATACGTCGACGAAGCAATTACGGAAATAAAAGAAAATTCAAGAGTGGGATTAAAATTCAAGGTGGAACGATATCAATGATAAGATTCTATAATGACATTGCTTGCATCAGTAAAATTGAAGAGGAGTTACAAGATTTGTTGAATGGAACGAACAATTTAACGAGTACAGAATATGGGTTGAGAGTAAATCGAAGAAAGATGAAAGTAATGAGTAGTACCAGAAATGAGAACAGCGAGAATCTTAACATCTGGATTGGTGATCACAAAATAGATGAAGTTAAGGAATTCTGCTACCTAGGCACCAAAATAACCTATACAGTCGGAGTAAAGAGGACACATAAAGCAGTCTAGCACCGGCAGAAAGGGCATTCCTGACCAAGAGACGTCTACTAGTATCAAACATAGACCTAAATTTAAGGAAGAGATTTCTGAGAACGTGCTTTTGGAGCAGATCATTGTATGATAGTGAAACGTGGACTTCTGGAAAACCGGAAAAAAGGATTGAAGCTGTAGAGGGTAAAAACTGTAGAAGAAGACAGAGACTAAAATACATCCAGCAAATAATTGCGGACATACGTTGCAAGTGCTATTCTGAGATGAAGAGGTTGCCAGAGGAGAGAAATTCTTGGTGGGCTGCACCAAGCTAGTCAAAAGACTGATGATTTAAAAAGAAGGAAAAAGAGAAGTCATGTACAAGAACTTGAATAGGCTTAAATGCGTGATTATAGCTGTCTTGTTGATGTCCTATGGGCACATAAGGATCTGTAGATAGGCTTTGTCGCAGTCAACCACACTAAACACTAGTACTTTCGAGGTAGTGCGTGGAACCCTAAATATTAGGTACAGGTGCAACCAAGGAGGACACGAGAGCCACCACACAGTCTGACTGAACCGTCGTGAAAAGACAGATCGGTCATGCCGATCTGAAGAACTCGTCCATTGCTGCATTTGCCGAACAGAGACGATCAGGGTTTGGTCTGAAAGGGCATTGACTCAGTAGGGGCTAAGAGGTTTTGTCGATTCGGTGCAATGTTACAATCTTAATCACTGATGTAATAAACAAATCACAAGGGAGGCAGCGATGAGGGATAGGAGGCAGTGCGCAAGTGGCAGGGATGCAACGGCCGCAAGTTTCGCTATCCTGTAGTAGCTTCGAGGGCATGGCAGGCGACTCGTGTTGGAGCGTGGCCAGTGCAGGTCAATAGGCAGCAGCAGGAGGTGAGGAACACAGACGGTCGAGGAGGTGACATGGCTCAGAAAGTTCGTACTCCACCGTGCGAATGCAGTGGTGAAGGATTTCGTTGTCATTCTGCTGTTCGCACTGTGGCGCATGAGCGTTCATGTGGCAGTACACCACACCCCACGGGTAAGCTACACCGTGATTCCGGTTTGTCCGTAAGTAGTACAGTCACAATACTGCATCATCACAAGTAGTATCCACACATCGTGTCACTGCATCATGAACTTCAGGGCACCGATTTCCATACCCAGGTTGCTGTTTATGAACTTGAACGTCAACAAATGCGAACTATCCGCATGTTCTTCGCCGAGGCGCTATTTTCCGATGAGCCTACATTCACAAACCATGACAGCGTTATCCGGCATAACATGTGCTGCTGGAGTGTAGACAATCCCCATTGGTTACGGCAGGGTAAATGTATGGTGTCGCCTCATGAAAACAAACTCATTGGTCCGTATTTTATCGACGGCACCTTGAATGGACGCAAATATAGAACGATTTGGAACAGAAGCTACCGGTACTACTGCAGGTTGTTGCCCTGGACATACGGCAACGCATGTGGTTTCAACATGACGACTGTCCAGCGTATCACGCAATTGAAGCACTGGAGGTATTACACCATGTTTACACAGGTCCGTGGATCAGCGGAGGTAGTCCTACTAATTGGCTGGCTAGCTCGCCGGATTTGATGTTGTGGGAATTCTTTCTGTGGGGACAAGTAAAAGTAAGGTTCAGGGCACTCTCTTGTTCTTGGGTTGGAAACTGCCACTAACGACTGAAGAATCAGCAATGATCAACGGCATGAGGATGCAGAAAGCAATGGAAACCACTGCATTAAAGATACATAACGTGTATCCACAGGAAATGTGGCCTGTAATTAAAAAAGTGTCATGATGATCTCTCCATTGGCAAAAGATACCGGAGTATTTCCCCATTCGGATCTCTGGTAGGGCATTCTGAAAGGGGAGGTGACTTTGAGAAAAATATTCAATAACCAACGAACGCATAGCGTTTTGCGAGTCCGGGCGTGGAGTGTCAGAAGCTTGAACGTGATAAGGTAGCTAGAAAATCTCAAAAAGGAAATGCAAAGCCTCAATCTAGATATAGTAGTGGTCAGCGGAGTGAAATAGAAAGAAGACAAGGATTTCTGGTCGAATGAGTATAGGGTAATATCAGCTGCAACAGAAAATGATATAACGGGTAGTATTCGTTATGAATATGAAGGTAGGATACAGAGTGCGTTACTGTGAACAGTTCAGTGAGAGAGTTGTTCTTATAAGAATCGACAGTAAACCAACTCCGACAACGATAGTCCAGGTGTACATGCCAACGCCGCAAGCTGAAGATGACGAGATAGAGAACGTATGTGAAAATACAGTATATAAAGGGTTATGGCCATTTAGTAGCGATGGGGGACTAGAATACAATTCTAGGGGAAGGGGCAGAAGCAATGGTTACAACAGAAGTAGTAATGAAGAGTAGGCTAAAGTTTAAGAGATTAGTCAGGAAGAATCAATATGCAAAGAAAAGGGACAGAAAAGTGCTAAGGAATGCCGAGGTACGCTTGAAGTTCTCTAAGGTTATAGATACAGCAAAAAGGAATAGCTCAGGAGGTAGTACAGTTGAAGAGGAAGGGATATCTCTAAAAAGGACAATCACAGAAGCTGGAAAGGAAAACATAGGTACAAAGAAGGTAGCTGCGAAAAAACTATGGGTAACAGAAGAAATACTTTTGCTGGTCGATGAGCGAAGAAAGTACAAAAATGCTAATGGCATTTCAGGAATACAGAAATACAAGTCACTGGGGAATAAAATAAATAGGAAGTGCAAGGAAGCTAAGAAGAAATGGCTACATGAAAAATGTGAAGAAATCGAAAAAAATGACTCAGCATATAGAAAGTGAAATTAAGAGCAATTGTTGTAACATTAAGAGTGCAACGGGAATTCCACTATTAAATGCAGAGGAGAGAGCGGGCAGATGGAAGGAGTACACTAAAGGCCTCTATGAGGGAGAAGTTTTGTCAGATGTGATAGGAGAGGAAACAGGAGTCAATTTAGGACGAATAGGGGATCCAGTATTAGGATCAGAATTTAAGAGAGCTTTGGAGGACTTAAGATCAAATACGGCAAAAGGAATAAATATTCCATCAGAATTTCTAAAATCATTGGAGAAAGTGGCAACAAAAGGACCTTTCACATTGGTGTGTAGAATGTGTGAGTCTGGCAACATTCCATCTAACTTTCGGGAAAATATCCTCACAGTTCCGGAGACTGCAAGAGCTGACTAGTACGAGAATTATCACATAGTCGGTTTAACAGTCCATGCATCCAATTAATGACAAGAACAATTTACAGAAGAATGGAGAATAAAATTGAGGATGTGTTAGATGACGATCATAACAGGGAAGGTAAAGGCACCAGAGAGGCAATTCTGACGTTGCGGTTGATAGTGAAAACAAGACTAAAGAAAAATCAAGACATGTTCATAGGATTTGACGACCTGGAAAAAGAGTTGGACAGTGTAAAACGGTCCAAGATGTTCCGAATTCTGAGAAAAATAGGGGTAAGCTGTAGGGAGAGACGCGTAATATACAACATGTGCAACAACTAAGAGGGAATAATAAGAAAGGACGACCAAGAACGACGTGACGGATTAAAAATGGTATAATCCAGGGATGTATTCTTTCACCCCTACTGTTCAATGTGTGTATCGAAGAAGTAATGCTGTAAGTAAATGAAAGGTTCAGGAGTGGGATTAAAATTCAAGGTGAAAGCATGTCAGTGATACAAGTCGCTGATGAAATTGCCATACTGACGGAAAGTGAAGACGATTTACAGGTCTGCTGAATGGAACGGTTAGTCTAATGAGTGCAGAACATGGATTGCGAGTAGATCGAAGAAAGACGAAAGTAATGAGAAGTAGCAGGAATGAGAACTGCGAGAAACTTAACATCAGAATTGATGATCACGAAGTAGATGAAGTTAAGGAATTCTGCTTCCTAGGCAGCAAAATAATCAATGACGGACGGAGCAAGGAGGACATCAAAAGCAGACGCACTGCCAAAAAGGGCATTCCTTGCCAAGAGAAATCTACTACTACGAATCATAGGTCTTAATTTCAGGAAGAAATTTCTGAGAACGTACGTTTAGAGCATAGCATTGTGTGGTAGTGAAGAATGGACTGTAGGAAAACCAGAACAGAAGAGATTCGAAGGATTTGAGACCTGGTGCTACAGACGAATGTTGAAAATTAGGTGGACAGATAAGGTAAGGAATGAGTAGTTTCTGTGCAGAATCGGAGAGGAAAGAAACATGTGCAAAACACTGACAGAATAAGGGACAGGATAATAGGACATCTTTTAAGACGTCAGGGAATGACTTCCATGGTACTAGAGGGAGCAGTAGATGAAAACAGAGATTGGAATATATTCAGCAAGTAATTGAGGAGGACGCAGGCTGAACGTGCTACTCTGAGATGAAGAGGTTGGCACAGGAGCGGAATTCGTGGCGGGCCGCACAAAACCAGTTAGAAGATTGAGGACATGCAATTGTCAACAGGCCTTGAAGTCACAGGTCGTTCGCACCAGAAACATCTGTGCTGACATTCCTTCAGATATGTTTCTCTCCTATGTACGATCATTTGGAAAGCTGGTCACTAAGTGTATTGAAGTTGGCTGTGCTAACAAGGAGAGGACGTCTATCGTCATCGCCGAATTCATCCAAATTCATTGTACATATAGGGCGTGGTGAGATAAGAAAGTGGGAACTTCAGACGGCCAAGTGTTTAGGAAATAAAAGGAATTTTAATACGAATCTATCACCATGTACGCCGGCACGATAGCTCAGCATATTCGATCAGAGCATTAGCTGCTCTTTGTAATAAAAAAAAATAGAAGTAAAAAGACTGAGTTAGTGGATGAACGATGAACTTGAACAAGTGTTATAGGACATCCGCCCTGAGCAAATAGAACGATCAAACACAACGACATTAACAAAAGAAAAAAAAAGTTGTAAGAGAACGGTTTCGTACTGAAAGGGCAGCGGGTTCGACGCTGCCCAGCGGCAAAAGTTTTTGTGCTTCTTGGCAATGCATACACTACTGACATCACAATTAACCGCAACATCATATAGGTTATTTTGTATTTTTATCTGCACAACATCGGCATGGGACGTCAGTCTTTAAAACAAGCGCATTGTAAGGTGCAAACACGAATAATGGTATACGGTGAGTTTAATTTGACCGTGGTAAAGCTGTCGGCACAAACAACATCAGCCCCAACGACGCCGGTCTGAACGACGGGCAGCTGTATAAAGGCCGCTACCAAACAGATCATCCGCCACCATACACTCAGGTTCCGTGTGCGTACTGTGCTGCCGATTGTATACCATGCTACGTGTAATAGACTCTTTCTCGTGGATATCCGCTCTGAACACGATTGGTTTTACGCTTATTATGACCGTGCTTTGAACTGGTATAGCTGTTCGTGTTGTGAACTTTCCCGTTGACGTGTGCCTTAATCGTCAGACAACGTCTTGTTCTATTGATTAACAATAGTTAAGGGACAAGGCTATCCAGATAACTAATTCACCCGCCCGCTCTTGACTGGGTAACGTGAATTTTGCGAGATTAGTGTGTGAATATTCTGGGAAATATCGCAATCATTGCAGACAAAAGAACTGTACCATGAGAACACTGGAGGAAATTTTGTGGAAAGATCGAAAATGTCAGACAAAAGTGAAAATCGCAACATGCTTGGAACGTCGCTAGATAAAGAACAGGAGCCAGAAGATAACAGCCTCCACAGCGATGCGTCGAAGCGACGATTGAAGACGGCACTGGATTTGTGTTCAGAGCATTTGACCAAAGAGGATTTGATCACATCAGAAAGTACCACAGTAATAAACGAAGAACACAGTCAAATGGCATATTAAATACACAAGAAAATACTAGACATTTTGTCCGAATACACGTTTGTGTGCGACGAGGAGTTGATTCGGTTCGACAACGTCGCCGAAGAATGTGAATATGCAGACGCGAAGGGTAGCATTTCGTCAGGTGGTGGCTACGAATCCGATGCCAAAATAATGAAAGAAGATCCAGATTCCGTTCCACTGGATTATAAAATAATGGCGGTTACTGTTGCAAAAACACATCCAAAGTGGAAGTTGTAGAGTCTGCAAACAAGAGGTGCGTCTCGCTGGAAGCACATGCGGGATATGAAAATTTGGGAAGAACATATTAAACGGGGTGGAACTCGAAACGACAAATATCACACAGTCGATTCCTGGGCGCGTGATCGCTTCGTAGAATCACGGAGCTGAAATCACGAAGACATTACTAGAAACTTGCAACAATGGGCAGTTGCTGCTGAGAGATAGTTTCCAGATTTGGAATTCAAATCTTCAGTAACGTGGGTCAAGGGGTTTAAACAAAAGCATAAACTCCGACAGAGGAAGGATACAAAATTTGTATTGGAAAGAGAGACTGTTACTATTGAGGAAACGCTGCGGCAGAGAATTTTCGTCGCCAGACCTGAGCTCTTATCCCCAACTACGACAAGGATTTTGTTATCAACACCGATCAGACAGGTAAGCCAAACGTTTTATTTGTCTACGCCAGTCGACATACTCTTTGCACTGTCACGTATAGTAGGTTTAGATTTGTATCGTCTCCTTCCAGGCTGCTGAACCCTAGAACACCAAGGGTAAAAAGTGGACTGTGTTAAAGGAAAGGATACTGGACACACTCCTGTACAGCACAATATGCTATGAGCCTTTCAAGAAAACTATTGCCACAGGGACAATATTGATATGGTGCTAGATCCGTATCAGAATTCCTTTTATTTCCTAAACGATTGGCCATCTGGAGTTTCCAATTGGAACACTTTCTTGTCTCACCACACCCTACATATCCATAAATTTGGACGAATTCGGCATTGGCGAGTAGCCGTCCTCTCCTTGTAAGTCTGAACACTTACTGCAATTGGAAAAGTAGAGTAGCTTTCGTTTCGAGCCACGGCCACAGTGGCGCGTCCAGCGGTCCCCTGTTCGACATGTCGGAGGAATACAAGGCTGCGAATGGGGTTTACAATTAGAAAGTATGAAATACTGACCTGTCCTAGCCTCGCAGCATGGAAGTGTGTTCCCACGTGCCATTGTATATTCGAGGGCGATTGAGCAAGTCATAGATTACGATTATGTATCTATTTCTATTTCTCCGATTACAGTGCGCCTGTAACAAAACGAAGAAAGTGCTTCAGGCAAAACGTATGTAGATTTTGCTTTAGAATCGTAAACTGCAATAAGAGGCTGGGGTTCCCATTAACGATTTCGAAATTGCCCTCCGCCACCCACGCACAGTGTGGGGTGTGAGTCGAGTTACGTAGCCTTGGATGTCCCCCTCCGAAACAAACAAATTGAAATTATAACCTTTTTTGATCCGATGCGTAGTTATCGAGATATTTCAGTGTCGCTACTTAAAATGAATACCCTGTATTTCATTCTTTCATCAATTCTTAATTCTTATACTTTACTCTTATGTTTACTCTTCAGGAAGATTTCAAACACCACGTGCATCGCGCTATGGCGGGTTTGCCACAACGACATTTCTTGTTAGGAATCTCAAATGGTTCAAATGGCTCTGAGCACTATGGGACTCAACTGCTGAGGTCATTAGTCCCCTAGAACTTAGAACTAGTTAAACCTAACTAACCTAAGGACATCACAAACATCCATGCCCGAGGCAGGATTCGAACCTGCGACCGTAGCGGCCTTGCGGTTCCAGACTGCAGCGCCTTTAACCGCACGGCCACTTCGGCCGGCTAGGAATCTCACTGGGGAAAGAAACGTCACTAACAGTGCAGAATATCCCACACATCTGCAATAATTTCGCGGCGAACGACTCTTAACCAATCACTTTTCCGAAAATTGGAGCTTGCAACTGATTTTGAATCAAGATACTCTACACGAAATTCATCGAAAACAATTTCAAATGATTTTTCCATTCATTTATTGCGTCTTTTTTTAATTCATACACCACACATGCAATTAGTAGACGAATAAAGACAACAGTATTTCAGTATGTATTAGAAAACATTCCTATAGTAATGGTCTACGGACATACACTGCTGGCCATTAAAATTGCTACACGAAGAAGAAATGCAGATGATAAACGGGTATTCATTGGACAAATATATTATACTAGAACTGACATGTGATTACATTTTCACGCAGTTTGGGTGCATAGTTCCTGACAAATCAGTACCCATAACAACCACATCTGGCCGTAATAATGGCCGTGATAGGCCTGGGCATTGAGTCAAACAGAGCTTGGATGGCGTGTACAGGTACAGCTGCCCATGCAGCTTCAACACGATACCACAGTTCATCAAGAGTAGTGACTGGCGTATTGTGACCAGCCAGTTGCTCGGCCACCATTGACCAGATGTTTTCAATTGGTGAGAGATCTGGAGAATGTGCTGGCCAGGGCAGCAGTCGAACATTTTCTGTATCCAGAAAGTCCCGTACAGGACCTGCAACATTCGGTCGTGCATTATCCTGCTGAAATGTAGGGTTTCCACGGGTCGTAACACATCTGAAATGTAACGTCCACTGTTCAAAGTTCCGTCAATGCGAACAAGAGGTGACCGAGACGTGTAACCAATGGCACCCCATACCATCACGCTGGGTGATACGCCTCTATGGCGATGACGAATACACGCTTCCAATGTGCGTTCACCGCGATGTCGCCAAACACGGATGCCACCGTCACGATGTTGTAAACAGAACCTGGATTCATCCGAAAAAATCACGTTTTGCCATTCGTGCACCCAGGTTCGTCGTTGAGTACGCCATCGCAGGCGCTCTTGTCTGTGATGCAGCGTTAAGGGTAACCGCAACCACGGTCTCCGAGTTGATATTCATGCTGCTGCAAACGTCGTAGAATTGTTCGTGCAGATGGTTGTTGTCTTGCAAACGTCCCCATCTGTTGACTCAGGGATCGAGACGTGGCTGCACGATCCGTTACAGCCATGCGGATAAGATGCCTGTCATCTCGACTGCTAGTGATAGGAGGCTGTTGGGATCCAGCACGGCGTTCCGTATTACCCTCCAGAACCCACCGATTCCTTACTCTGCTAACAGTCATTGGATCTCGACCAACGCGAGCAGCAATGTCGCGATACGATAAACCGCAATCACGATAGGCTACAATCCGACCTTTATCAAAGTCGGAAAAGTGATGGCACGCAGTTCTCCTCCTTACACGAGGCATCACAACAACGTTTCACCAGGCAATGCCGGTCAACTGCTGTTTGTGTATGAGAAATCGGTTGGAAACTTTCACCATGTCAGCACGTTGCAGGTGTCGCCACCGGCGCCAAACTTGTGTGAATGCTCTGAAAAGCTAATCATAGCATCTTCTTCCTGTCGGTTAAATTTCGCGTCTGTAGCACGTCATCTTCGTGGTGTAGCAATTTTAACGACCAGTAGTGTAGGTAGTGGATAAGTGAAAAATCATAATCAAAATGATACTTAGGTTTCGAACTCGGGGTGCAATAGTATGAAGCCGCGACGCTAATCACTCTGCCAGGGCTTCGGTTGCACTCTTTACTCGCTAAAAGTACCTCGAAACTTTTGAATATGTACGGCTAAGCCGAGTACATTCTTGCTTATTTTGATCCCATTTACACCGAGTGAGGTTTCTGGGAAATCGGATTTTGGTACTTGCTGCGTTCTCCTCTTGAGTAAGGCGACGTATATCATGAAATCAATGACCATAGCATTCGCGCCGAGTATGATTTCCGCGATAGCGAGCTGAAACTAAGAGTTGTCAGTTTGGAAAGGCAGAAGCTTGAGATGTGATGACGCATGTTGTTCTCCTGGGCGGTGTCGCGTCAGCAAGGCTTTGCGTTCTGGATATGGGTGTGGTGAATCTTGATGTACAGCCGCTGTGGCGGCCGGTAACGCAGTGGTCTGCGTGAAACACGGCCCGAACGAGGCTTCGGGTGGCGCCGTGGGAATATGATGCGTGGCGAGCGAGCACGAGCCCGACGCGTGCGAATGAAAACACGACGCGGTTGGAAAATTAATCGGATCGAGCCGATGCGACTGCACATGTGAGGCTGCAGAAGTCACACCACGGGCGAGTTCAGCAGCGAAGTCAGTAAGATGATGATCCGCTGTATACCACTGTTGTGTAGTCACGTTCGTCGGCAAAACAACGGTATTTTGGAGCACAAGGTCCGCTGTCCGTTTTTGTTGTTAGCGAAGAATGTGGAAAAGTGTCATGATTCGCAAGGCTCGTGGTACAGTGGGTGCAGGAAGGCCACACTATCGGAACGGAATAAAAGAATTCATACTGATGAGCAGCACACGATACTGCGGGATTCCAATTGTGGAACTCTGGTACGTAATGGCGACATATAATAAAGAACACTGCATGTACATAGTACAAAACACTCTTTACTAAACGCGACACGAGACGTATAAGAATACACAACCGCTCACTATGAAGTCAGACTGAACTGCTCAGAGAGTCTGAATGGTGGTCAGTGACGTTGTTGTTCCGTCACACTTAGGGGTGGGCAAGAAGCAGAAGGGTTTAACGAGAAAAACGAAACTAACTCCACACATGCTTAGGACTGCCAGTGAGCACTTACTTTGTGTAGACACTTGAGCCATGTCTGTCGACATGAAGTTTTTCCTGATGACGTACAGTCGGTGCTAGATATCTGTGAACACGAATCGCGAAGTATATGATGAAACATTCCATAAGAGCTACTGAAGCTATTCCAGTGTTTACAACCGTCACTGAACTAACGATCAATACTCGCCAGATGGTATTATTGATATACAACCAAGTGAAAACGGGCACCTTCTTTTTGTAAATATTTCTGTGAAGGAACCACTGTGATTAACAGCCGCAAAGGCGGTGCCTGAATCCGCACTGCTGAAAACACTTCGTATTGACAGCGTAATCTGACGACAACGAACGCGTATAAGCAGCAAATTCAGCATCAGCTAACCAGTAAATGAAACTTACGCTCAGGACTGTTCACTATTGCGAACCCTCAAGATTCCAGTTTATATTCGGAAAAGAGAAATTTTGTGGAGTGCAAGTATATCTGTCTCTATACAAAAATGTGATATATATCTCTGTTTCCCTTTTCAGGAAGATGTTATTCATGCAGATTTTTGAAACTTGTACAAATGTTTCATGTCTTATTCCGTCATCTGATGTTTTGGATGGCGAGTACACAAGATACACTCATTTCCATTACGAGGGCTCCTGACTGAACGAAGGTAACGTACTCTTGATTGGATCAGAAAGATGACGTCTAACCAGCGGCAGCCAGCTATCATGCGTCTCTCTTGGCGAACTTCTTCGTTAAAGCACAAGAAGACAACATAAACGATTTCTTGACATGAATTACACTCCTGGAAATGGAAAAAAGAACACATTGACACCGGTGTGTCAGACCCACCATACTTGCTCCGGACACTGCGAGAGGGCTGTACAAGCAATGATCACACGCACGGCACAGCGGACACACCAGGAACCGCGGTGTTGGCCGTCGAATGGCGCTAGCTGCGCAGCATTTGTGCACCGCCGCCGTCAGTGTCAGCCAGTTTGCCATGGCATACGGAGCTCCATCGCAGTCTTTAACACTAGTAGCATGCCGCGACAGCGTGGACGTGAACCGTATGTGCAGTTGACGGACTTTGAGCGAGGGCGTATAGTGGGCATGCGGGAGGCCGGGTGGACGTACCGCCGAATTGCTCAACACGTGGGGCGTGAGGTCTCCACAGTACATCGATGTTGTCGCCAGTGGTCGGCGGAAGGTGCACGTGCCCGTCGACCTGGGACCGGACCGCAGCGACGCACGGATGCACGCCAAGACCGTAGGATCCTACGCAGTGCCGTAGGGCACCGCACCGCCACTTCCCAGCAAATTAGGGACACTGTTGCTCCTGGGGTATCGGCGAGGACCATTCGCAACCGTCTCCATGAAGCTGGGCTACGGTCCCGCACACCGTTAGGCCGTCTTCCGCTCACGCCCCAACATCGTGCAGCCCGCCTCCAGTGGTGTCGCGACAGGCGTGAATGGAGGGACGAATGGAGACGTGTCGTCTTCAGCGATGAGAGTCGCTTCTGCCTTGGTGCCAATGATGGTCGTATGCGTGTTTGGCGCCGTGCAGGTGAGCGCCACAATCAGGACTGCATACGACCGAGGCACACAGGGCCAACACCCGGCATCATGGTGTGGGGAGCGATCTCCTACACTGGCCGTACACCACTGGTGATCGTCGAGGGGACACTGAATAGTGCACGGTACATCCAAACCGTCATCGAACCCATCGTTCTACCATTCCTAGACCGGCAAGGGAACTTGCTGTTCCAACAGGACAATGCACGTCCGCATGTATCCCGTGCCACCCAACGTGCTCTAGAAGGTGTAAGTCAACTACCCTGGCCAGCAAGATCTCCGGATCTGTCCCCCATTGAGCATGTTTGGGACTGGATGAAGCGTCGTCTCACGCGGTCTGCACGTCCAGCACGAACGTTGGTCCAACTGAGGCGCCAGGTGGAAATGGCATGGCAAGCCGTTCCACAGGACTACATCCAGCATCTCTACGATCGTCTCCATGGGAGAATAGCAGCCTGCGTTGCTGCGAAAGGTGGATATACACTGTACTAGTGCCGACATTGTGCATGCTCTGTTGCCTGTGTCTATGTGCCTGTGGTTCTGTCAGTGTGATCATGTGATGTATCTGACCCCAGGAATGTGTCAATAAAGTTTCCCCTTCCTGGGACAATGAATTCACGGTGTTCTTATTTCAATTTCCAGGAGTGTATAAAGACCTACGTCCCCGACAAAATACGAACAACGTAATAAGATTCGTATTGCAGATGTAACTAATTTTGAAAAGAAAAAAATTTCACTTATTCCTGATTTTTTTTCCACAAGTCACGACAGAGCGGCAGAGTAAGAGAAAAGAAATAAAATATAACCCAAGAAAACACTAAATTCCGATCCCAACGCAGCCTATGACAAACGTAAAATGTAAAAATCTTTTTAATAACTGACGAAAACGTCTTACGTAAAAAAAGTAAAACAATCTTAGAAAATATGTAACTGAAATGCTGTAAAAATAAAATGTTATACTCCTCTGTTGTAAAATTCTAATTTGTTATAGACGATTCAGTTTTCACGTTTATAACTTATGTTCCCGATGTATCTGAACTGTTTACGATTTGTCAAACGAGCAAAAAAAAAAAAAAAATCATAAAGATGTTCCTACCCTCACTCCTGAACGAAGGAGAAGAAGACGACGACGAAGAAGGGAGGATTTTGTCGTTATAGCGGCCATAAACCATACACAAATAAGGAAAAAAGTAGGGTGGCCATCAGCTATAATTAATTAATCTAAGAGAAAAAGTAATATCACTAGTAAATAACAGCTGCTAAAGTCGGAGAAACTATTAAATCGGTAATTTGTGTGGTAGGAGTCGCTGATACCGTTACTTTCCAAAGAGTAATGCGGATGGCTTTTAAATTCGCTATTCACCGTCTGTTCCTTAGCGTAAATTATAAGAGAAATTAGCCACTATATTTCGTCTTAGTATTATATTGCACAGTGAGGCAAACTGCCATCATAATTGCGATGTGACTTGAAGTAACTTAAAAGATAATTTTGCATCAATTATTCAACCCTGCCACATGTACGTGTTTTAAAGCTTTTTCTTTTCAGAAAGTAAATTCTCTTTTATATACAATGAAAGGCCAAAGAAACCGATATAGATATGGGTATTCAAATACAGAGATATTTAAACAGGCAGAATACGGCACTGTGGTCGGCAACGCCTATAGAAGACAACAAGTGTCTGGCGCAGTTGTTAGATCGGTTACTGCTGTTACAGTGGCAGGTTATCAAGATTAAGTGAGTGTGAGCGTGGTGTTATAGCCGGCGCACGAGTGATGGGACACAGCATGTCCGAGGTACCGATGAAGTGGCGATTTTCCCGTATGACATTTCACGAGTGTATCATGAACATCAAGAATTCGGTAAAACATCAAATCTCCAACATCGCTGCGGCCGGAAAAAGACCCTGCAAGAACGGGACGAACGATGAATGAAGAGAATTGTTTAACGTGGCAGAAGTGCAACCCTTCCGCAAACTGCTGCAGATTTCAGTGCTGGCCCATCAACAGGTGTCATCGTGCGATCCATTCAACGAAACATTATTGTTATGGGCTTTCGGAGCCGAAGGCCCAATCGTGTAACCTTGTTGACTGCACGACACAAAGCTTTACGTCTCGCCTGGGACCGTCAACACCGACACTGGACTGCCGATGACTGGAAAATGGTCGGAAGAATCTCATTTCAAATTGTATCGAGCGGATGTACGTGTGCGTGTATGGAGACAACCTCATGAATGCAAGGGTACAGCGTGTCAGCAAGGGACTGTTCAAGCTGGTGGAGGCCCTGTAGAAGTGTGGGCGTGTGCAGTTGGAGTGATACGGGACCCCTAATACGTCTACATACTACTCTGACAAGTGACACGTACATAAGCATCCTGTCTGACGACCTGCATCCGTTCATGTCCATTGTGGATTTCGACGTACTCAGGCAATTCCAGCAGGACAACGCGACACCCCACACGTCCAGAATTGCTACAGAGTGGCTCCAAGAATATATCTTCTGAGTTCAAATACTTCCGCTGGCCACCAAACTCCCCAGACATGAAAATTATTGAGCATATCTGGAATGCCTGCAACGTGCTGTTCAGAAGAGATCTCCACCCCCTTGGTACTCTTACGCATTTATGGACAGCTCTGCAGGACTCATGGTCAGTTCACTCCAACATTACTTCATGCGTTAGTCGAGTCCATGCCACGTCGCGTTGCGCACTTCTACGTGCTCGTGGGTGCCCTACACAGTATTAGGCAGGTGTGCCAGATTCTTTGGCTATTCAGTGCAGCTTAAACAACCTACAGTATACAAACAAAATCTGACTGGGAGATTAAGAATTAATCAAAAATTATTACACATATAATTAATCTATACGTCACTAAACCCACATAGCTACAACTAGGTGTAGGGAAGCAGCCTACTCACGCCGTATAAAATTCACATCAGTCTTTCCATTGTGTGCCAGCCTAGCTCTGACGTCATAAATGTTGCGCAATACTTTAAAAATTGAGTATATAACCTGAAACGGTTCTGGCATGTCAGGAGTAATACTAAATCAAAATGTGTTGAATGTCAGTTCGATAACTTTAACCATTTTCAAAATTTGGACGTTTTTCTGTAAAAATCATTGGCGCAACAGAAAAGAGCTAGAGACTTAAAAATTTATATTTAGATTCCTTTTTCATAATAATTTAGTAGAAACAGTCTTCTGGACCTCACAAATTAAAATTTTAGTTGAAATTCAATATTTTCTGGTTTTTGTCTTAAAAATTAAGGCAGCAAGATAGATTAAGTAGGCTAATAAATAAGGCTAGGATGTTTAAATTTTAGTAGAATGGAGATCCGCTATAATCATAAGGATGTGAGAAGTTTCAATTGAATAACTATAAAACTACAGCGATAGCGTATCTCCAAAGGGCAAGTTCAGAGCTCGTCTACTGCGTGTAGTGTAATTAAATTAATTCTCTCGCCCAAAATATTTTACTTAGCCACGTCAGACTTTTATTATGATTACTTACCTGTGTGCTGAATGCACCTTTATATTGAGAGCTTCATCGGCCATCAGCAAAGGAAGCAATGATTTATTCAATAACTTAATGTGATGCATTACTAGCCCAGCGGCTAGTCGGGAGAGCCGATTTGATCAGGCGTTCCCTTAGCCGTCCGCACCGCGGCTTTATACTCGTATATAAGAACGCTGCGCGAGGAAGCAAGGCCCCAGTTCTCTCCAGAGGCTGAATAGCACACCACCTGTGTCGGGAGTCGCGTCGCGTCGGTATCATTGCTATAAACAGCCTCGGATGCCGTATTAAGTTACACGAGATACGTGTAACCATGAAATCATTTTCGAGTGAAGTGTTAATTCTAGGATGACTTTAATGATCTATTTTCAGTTTGCGTCTGTCGTATTTTCACGTGCCGCCGCGGGACAGACATTCTACCATTATTTAGCGTGGCGTTTGATGAGCATATTCATCAATTTATGGCGGCATTCACTTAAACATTTAATTTGGACAGTTATAGTTGCATCAGCGCATTAGACTCTGAACTGCTCTGGTAGTTGGATTGTGTGGATTCCTTTTTTTGTTTTTCATCTGTGACTTTCAGAATATAGCGAACGTTTTTACAGGATCGTTTTTTGATTATGAATCCCAGACAATCTCCCAATTCCTCAGAGCTAAAGCTGTAGCTATAAGTGTATTTCTCAGATGAAGTGGGCACTAGGAATTCTAATTACAGGCTTCACGTTTTGCTAATCACTTTCTGGTTGCCAAAATTGTAGTTAGAGAGCCAGTGTTGAGAACGGCAAAAGACGGCATAAATAATAGGAACATTTATATAACAATTAATTCCACCCGCCGCCCCACATACGGTTAATCGGTCGGGAAATGCATCTTTTCTACATTACATTCTACATTATTAAATAACAACAATAATTTCCACCCGCCGCCCCACATAGGCTTTAATTTAATCAGTGTGTTAGGAAGCAAGTCAAACATACACAGGGGCTCCTGACTTGAAAGGCTTCACGCAAGATTGGTTTTTCCTGTAAACAGTATGCCGCATCATATTCAGCATAATAAATCCATTATATTATTATTCACCTGGCTCCAGATAGAGAAGTTACTGCATTGGCTTTGAAGGCTACTGATTCAACCATGAGCGATACGCCAAAAATTGCCAAAGCTCACGAAGTATCAGAGACCTCACATAATATACTGCGAACTATGGATGAATGGCAACAGGCAGATTCCGCATTTATAGATTACCGAAAGGCATTTGATACGGTGCTCCATATTAGATCGTTGACGAAGCAAGTAGAATAGATTCCAAAATATGTTAGTGGTTCGAAGAGTTCTTAAGTAATAGAATCCAGTGTATGGTGCTCGACACCTAGTGTCCATCAGAGACAAGGGTATCGTCAGGTGTGTCTCAAGGATGTGTGATAAGACCTCTGTTATGTGGTACATACATAAATGATCTGGTGGACCAGGCGGGCAGCAATCTGCAGTTGTATGCTGATGATGGTTTGGTGTACAGGAAGGAGACGAAGTTGAGTACAAGATGGCTTAGACAAAATTTCTAATTATTGCGATGAATGTCAGCTAGCTGTAAATACAGAAAAGTGTAAGCTAATGAGGATGAGTTGGAAAAACAAACCCATCATGTTCGGATACGGCATTAGTAGAGTACTGCTTGACACAATCACTTTGTTTCAGCGCCTGGGAGTAACGTTGCACAGCGATATGAAATGGAACGTGCATGTGAGGAGTGTGGTTTGAAGGTCGTGGGGTCAACTTAGTTTTATTGACAGAAATTTTGGGAAAGCGTTGTTCATGTGTAAAGGAGATCGCATATAGAGCGCCAGTGCGACTTGTTCTGGATTACTGCTAGGTTGTTTGGGATCCGCACCAGGTTGTTTAAAAAGGAAGATGTCATAGGAATTCAGAGACGGGCTGCTATATTTTTACCAGTAGGTTTGAACAGCACGCAAACATCACAGAGTTATTTCGAGAACTGAAATGGGAATCCCTGGAGGGAAGGCGACACTCTTTTCGAGGAACGATGTTGAGAAAATCTGGAGAACCGGCATTTCAAGCTGACTGCAAAACACTTCTCCTACTGCCAACATACATTTCGCGTTAAGGACGACGAAGGGAAGACAAGGGAAGTTACGGCTCATACGGAGGCAAATAGACCGTTGTTTTTCCCTCGGTCTGTTTGCGAGTGGAACAGGAAAGGAAATGTTTGGTAGTAGTCAGGGCACTTTCCACCTCGAACCGTATTGTGGCTTGCAGAATATACAATGTATGTAGATGTATACGTGGATCAACAAATATTTAATACTGATTATGTTTAATGCCAGGGATTGCAAGAGTTAAGACGATAACTCCTATGTTGGATATTTCCGTAGTTACACATTTTATTTGGACCATGATAAGCCTAGAATAAAGCAGAGGTATAGGGCAGTGGCTTGGAACCCCTGTAGTGCTCTCAGGAGAGCGTGTTTCATCTTTCAATGCAGAAAGCACGAGGGGACACGTACAATCCGGTTGCCGAAAGCAGCTACTGGCCAAGCATTGTGAAACTGGGCGCTAGCCAGCGGTGTCCGTATGTTTTCCACTAGCCATGCCTTGCACGGTACGTGATCAGACTTGTAACTGAAGGAGTTGTTTAATAAGCCGTAACGAAAACCTAGCCCTGTGAAGAATATTGCTGTATTATAAGCCGAGCCATCCGGTCAAAGCACATTTCCAAAGAAGGTATTTTTCTCCACCTGCCTGCTTCCTACAAGATCGTGAAATGGGAATCTGGTCATAGATAGCAATCTCTGTTATCTCGTGGGAATGGACACACCTGTGTTTGGTTTAAAAATTCGTCCTCTTTGAAAGGGCACTGTGCCTACATTTCGTCACCGCTCCTTTCAGGGTGAACAGCCTTACGTCTGGAAAATAAGACTTCAAAAATGGCTCTGAGCACTATAGGAGTCAACACCTTAGGTCATCAGTCCCCTAGAACTTAGAACTACTTAAACCTAACTAACCTAAGGACATCACACACATCCATACCCGAGGCAGGATTCGAACCTGCGACCGTAGCAGTCCCGCGGTTCCGGACTGAAGCACCTAGAACCGCACGGCCACCGCGGCCGGCAATAAGACTTCACTGAATATTTTTAGAAAAGTGATAGAGGATGGTAGGCAGGACGCGACTTCCGAGAATTTCAGGCCTGGGATAACAGCGTATTGCCTGTCGTAAGGACTTGACTGAAGAACGGAAGATTTGCATTAAATTATTTAAAAACGGTATTCGCGAAAAGATAGCCGATTGGCGAACGTTATAAAATTTTTCCCAGCTGGGGAAAGAGCGAGTTTTGTTAAGAATAATATGATTGGCTAGCGCTTAGCGGAGCTTTTCAATGGCGAAGGTGAATAACAGAGACTTTGCAGAGAGCAGGGAGTTCTGTTTAGGACACATTAGAATTTAAGGTACAATCCGCAACAGTACAGGCGAGGCCAGAGTTAAGCCTAGGACTTCTGATAATGAGGAAGACAGCCTATATTCTGAGGAACCTTACATCACTCAGCGGCTGACGTGTTGCTGTGGGCAGTCGACCACGTCACTTGTTGTAGCTTACGACTTTCCAGTATGCATATTATGCTGAGAACTTGTAGCATAGGCAAGCAGGAGCATTAAAGCTATTAACTGTTTGTACTCGTAGGCATGTTATTTCGGTTGATTAGGTTCCGTGATTTTGACGATGTTTCTTAAGTGACTGGGGGCACATTTACGACCAGGATAGTCATGTTGCTTTCGAGTGGCGGTCATCTGTCCCTCCGGCGAAGTCGGAGCTATTTACGTGCGTCATCGTGGTCTTGTCTCTTCGTATATGACCTCACCTATCCCATGCAGACTCTGCCACGTTATTCAGCTGTTAGTTTATGATATGTTGGTAGAGATTTAACCACATAACGGGTGTGCCTGGATATAGAGACCGGTAGGTGGTAAGCCACTGAACCTTTATTTACAAAATTTTATTTCGACAGGAAATAACTACAACAAAAGTTTTGCATATACTGGTACTTCAGCAAATACTTTGTTTCATAACATAATCACCAGACAACTATAAAACCGTAACTAATTTTAGAACTCAGCGACTTCTTCCCAAACAGTTGCACACTCGCAGTGGACCTCTGCCAGTAGAATAACTGGACGTTAGCCCTCTTAAGATCTAAGGAAATAGACTCCCCACAACACTCAACTGGGCCTCGCCCCACAAATATTTAAGTTAAAATCCATCGACTATATCTGATTTTAAGAAAGATTCTATCTTAAAGTAATTGAGAAGTTGCTCTCGAATTAGGACAATTAAATAGAAATTCCTTTCTTTTGACATCCAGTAACACCACTGAAAACAATTTTGCAGATTAATGTTAATCAGAGCGCAGGCTGGGGCTAACACTCGCAACAAAAGCAACGTTATGTCCCGTATCTGAGACACATTAAGTGGGATATCACCAGCGCCAATGAAACAAAGTTTCACTTAGCTGTAGAAAATATATTCCTTGGTGGAGTCAGGCGAATGCTCACCGTTGATTAAATAGTATGACGAAAACAGAGCGTAGCTTCTGCACAGCACGGCGTCGGCACCCCATGCCACGACCAGCACACCAATACAATCGCCGGCAGCTTTCGTTCTCTCTCTCTCTCTCTCTCTCTCTCTCTCAGCGGTTAGTCCCCGCTGCTTAGCCGCATCGAGCGTGGACACTCACGTGGTCACGAGTAAAATTCTCAGCATACGCCCCGACCAGGTTGAAAGTCGTCTACTTCCTTCCGCTCTTGCACGTGCTTAGCATCCCCCTTTCGACCGCGGCGCACGCCCTCTTGCCCAGAGTGGCAATGAATATCTTTGCGCCAGAGCTCGACAACGGAGAGGAATCGATAAAAAATATCAGTTTAGATTTGTTCAATGTTTGTAAATGCTAGTTTTCGTGTTCCTCAACGTCCAGGACTCATTTCATATCATTTCCTTCGTTTTCATTGCGGCATGTGGGCGTATGGGAAGTTATCTGATTTTCAGGAGGTCCAGCCAAAGAGAATCATTGCACAGCCATAAGGGAATGTCGAGATCTCGGTTGGTATTTGCAAATACACACTTAAACATAGTTCTTTGTTTGCGTTGATGTAGCCAGAAAGGCTCCCAGTGAGTGTAGGTGGTGCTGCGTTGAGAGGCAAATACACAGCTTCACTAAGCACGTCAGAAAGAACAGACATCACATATAAGGCGACGACGGCCAATGATCTCTTCAGTACGGATGCACACCAGGCTCGAACTCTACGGGAATCGGCGAAGTGCCACGATTAATGAAGATAATGGCCAAGATGCATTACATGAGTAGTGTTCGGATAAGTTGAGAATTTATGTCTGTCTGGGGGTGTGCTAGCGAAGTTCGTGCAGTTGCAATGACCACTGAGTCTGGATGGATTTGCGGTCTATTGTAGCGCTGCGACAGTTTCCTTGTTTGTCCTCAGTGTCGTGAACGTCGTTGTGGGTGTCACATCGTAGTTTGTCTCTGAGCGTCTCGTGTTTGTGACTCAATTTTGACGCGGCATTAGCTCGCGCTCCGATGTCGTCCATAGCTCCCAGGAACATTCCATGCACAGTTTTAGTTTTGTCAACTCGACGCGGCACATGCAGTCAAATTCGTTAAAAATTCATGACCGGCTTGTAGATAAGAGCGAGGTAACTTCAGAACAGGTTCACATGGCTTACTTTGATTCTGAATCTTATGTGTTTTAAGTCAAGTTTCTCAACCAGATTCAGGTTGTCAGGCTCCTTTTGCAGCACAAATAACAAGTCCCTTTAACCTGTCGCGATGGCTGTAACATGTTTATTATGGCGAACGCGGAGGTGAAATATATGAATTTTAGGAAGTTTAACTTTAAGCTCGAAGTTAATAACAGTTTCCTCATGACCATCATGCTTCCATTTAGCGACATACAGGATGACGTGGGACTGCTGATCGCGCAACATCGTTTACTGGCTTATAGTGGAGTTCGATTCGTGGACATGGTGGTCAAACGGAATATAGACTCTCATTTGCTCAAAATGGTTCAAATGGCTCTAAGCACTATGTGACTTAACATGTGAGGTCATGAGTCCCTTAGAACCACTTAAAGCTAACTAACCTAAGGACATCACACACATCCATGCCCGAGGCAGGATTAGAACCTGCGACCGTAGCATCAGCGCGGTTACGGACTGAAGCGCCTAGAACCACTCCGCCACAGCAGCTGGCACTCCCATTTGCAAGCGTGTTGATACCAGGTACATATAAATTACACAGGACGAGAAGGAACCTGTTTTGTACGTAATGAGAGTGGAAACGTCCGCACAAATTGCCAGCGTCGTGCCACGGTCTTAAAATTCACTTAAGAACATTGTAACTGTAGCGGACCAGGTTTCCAAAGTGACGGCCATTGTGCCTAACCAAGTTAAAGGGGCAACGCGAGCTATTGCGCTATGGTTCTAGCGCATTTTCGCCGCTACCCTCGCGTTGGGACTTCGCCACTGTAGCTTCCGTGCCGCCACCACCTTCACGTCAAAACAAGCATAGACGGACGCAAGATGTTGAGGAGTCAGATGATTCCTCTTTCATTCTCCGCTCGACTGAAAAGATTCTGTTGGAGGAGGCGTTTCCCCTCTACGAGTTCAGAACGGCGGCTGTTCAAGATTCGAAAGCGTCCAGAAACGCATCCGAAGTGTCTTCCGAGACCGCTGACTGGGAATCACATGAGGACAGATCTGTTCCGGAGGACCATACTAAACTGACGGACTTGCCGGACATCCCTGTGTCTGTACGCACTCCCCACCCCCACCCCCTGCCCTCCCTTCTTCTGCGCCTCCAGGTGGGGAAAGTATGCCACAGGCCTCGCTCGTCAGAACCAGATCGGCACAAGTGTGTCGCTCAACACACCAGTGGATGAATGTCGTGTATCGTCTATACCTGATACTGAATTTCCGCAGGACACCCCAGCGTTGCCCCATACAGCAATCGCATTTCCGCTAAGCCGCAACGAACAGCGTTTTCAAAGTAAACACGAGGCATCACGAAGCTGAGAGAGGGTGGAAGAGGGAATCTACTTCTTTACATTCAGATTCATCCGTTGACACTTCCATGCACTGAAACGACTTTAAAGGTCACTTGAAAGTATTCAGTTGCATAGTTTTGTTAATAAATATATTCTGACCTACACCTTTCTTACCTTGAATCTGAACAGAATTAGTTCCGAGCCTAGACTTGGGGCGTTGCGACAGTTTATTTACGATTGACGTGCAAGAAGTGTTATTTGACCATTTTTCTATTCCCGGCATTTCTACTTCCTTCAATGTGGCTCCTGAACTACCTACTGGTACTGCGTTATTTTACAGAGAGGGAATATCAATGACTAATTTCGAAGTTCTTAACAACAGCCGAGGAATAGGCTGCACTTTTGTGACCTCGCTTTCATTTTGCTTTATGCCCCTTCAGGATCTGGCCGTTCCACAAATCGCGCTCGTTTTCATGAAGAGGATATAGTTTATTTATCTCGTAAAACTCCGCAGAAACTTCTGTTCCCCGGAGATTTCAGTTGTGTTTTGCGGCCTGTCGATCAGACCCCTTATTTCAATTTTAGTAAGGAACCAAACGTTTTGGTGCGCTATTCGCAAATGCGCGATGCGTGTATCTGTCACTATTCCACTCTCGTTAGGTATACTCATTTAACAGCTACTTTCAGCAGCGGAATCGATCGCTTTTATCTTTCTGAATCTGTTAGCGATAGACGTGATACCCACTTGGTTCACTGATCAATGTGCCGTAACTGTAACCTTAAATCATGTGCCGCAACCAGTAAAACTGTATCGCCTCATGTTGGAAACACCTCTCTCAAAGGGTCCTTCCCTCGAGATTATCGTTCGAGAGGTTTGGGCCCGTAGCTTGCGTTCGCAGGACCGTTACCCTTATCTTACGGAATGGTGGTCAGAGCATGCAAAACCATTGCTCCGGAAAGCATCAATGCTTTACGGCGCTGAGAGGACGAGGGATATCCGTCGGACCCACGAAATTTATTATTCTATCTTGCGACAACTTTATGAAGGCGCCAGGCAAGCTTCCTTACGGATTATGGATGACCGTCAGGTTAAGGCGTTCTTCAGCTAAAGATACAGTAAATGGAAGGACGCAGGGTGCAATAAAAGTGCCACTCATTCCCACAGAACGAAGTGATCTCCTTATACCATCTTACCTGGTTGCTGAAGCGTGGAGAAATACCATGTATCGCGCACATCACTCACACCGATAGTCACATACAGACGTCCCAGGACGACATTTCCGAGCGATCTATCTTTACCGGTCTTTATGATCTCCACGCCACTGATACGATTATCCCCGATGAATTTACTCCTCTCCTGGATTGTGTGGTTAAACCCGCTACAGTGACAGTCTCATATAAAAAAAAAAAATTCACAGGTCGAAAAATTACAGTAGAAATGTGTAGGAACGAAATATCATGAACATCAGTGTTGTTATACTCACATTCATGCATGTACAAACATTTAATAACACTTAAAGTACGATTCTTGGTTTCCAACATCCTTCTTCACAAATCAGAGTCCTTAGCCACTACTCATGATTCCTTATCTTTTATCGCTTGAGCCTTGTCCCGCAGTTACGCAGGGTCAGCCATCGTTAATCGGATTGGGCATGTTAATGTTTAAGGGGTGGCCAGATGCCCTTCCTGCCGCCACACCGTACTCCCTGGGATGGAATTAGTGGACCCCAACTGTCTGCGTCGAGTGTAATCCATGGAATAGTGCGAAAGTGTTCAGATGTCTGCGAGCCGTGTAACTGAGGGGAACATGGGGACCAGCCGGGTATTCACATAGCAGGATGTGGAAAACCGACTAAAAACCACATCCAGTCTGGCCAGCACATCGTCCCTCGTCGTTAATCCGCCGGGCGGATTCGATCCAGGAAGCAGTGTGCTAGCGCTCTTGGCTACTCTGGCAGGTCTCGTTATTCCTTATCTTATTACACATATACATTTTCGTCGACACTTCTTCAATATTTCATCATAATAAATATTTAGCATAATCAAATTCCTCATATAGCATCAGCTTATTGATCATAAACATACCTCAACAGCATAATACACATCGTCGTCGTAATAATAACATCATAACACCTCAGTCAACTCTCGAAAACGTCGTAGCTTTCTGCAATAATTTCAGAACCTAAAAAAAAATTCTCTGCTCATTTCAATAGTGTCATCTACCTCAAACGTACTTTAAAAATCATGATCCCATACCAAATACATCATTCAAAGCTCTTATAGTATCACAATGGTTCTGAAAAAATATGAACAGTTCACAAAATACAGACAAAATACAATTTCATAAGTGTGAAGTTATCCAACTGTGTAATTACGTAAACATCTGTCACTGATGTAGTAAAATAAATGTTTGTCTCTCTCAGTTAAATGATCAGATAGCTGTGTAATTCTGTGTTAGAGAAATATGGTACCGATGTGTAAAGTTGTATAAGCAAATACCATATTAGCTAGGGCCCCTAGCGCTTGCCACATGCTTAGTACACAAAGTAGGCGTGTACCCCCTGAGGATAAATATAATTATACCCTCAGATGTTACAGATTACAGCAATGGTATGAAATATATCACCGAAAACCTTTGTATCTTTTTACTTCAAAAATCTTTGAAAATAAATGTTTTAAGTACAAAATTAATCACTCAAATACGTGTACTGTAGCGCTAAACTATAAATGACAGTGCTGGAAAACCTCTACGTTATTTCATTTTCAAACAGCTGAGCGAAACTGAGCGTACTCAAGACATTTCTCTATTTACTTATTCTGATCAACACTAAACTGACACACATTTTTTTTTTTTTTTTTTTTAGCGCAACGCAGTCTGACTTTCAACAATCCCTGCAAAAGAATAGGACTGACTAACAATAACAATAACCTATACCTTACATGAATCATTTTCCTCACAAAAATCTTCGTTACTCGAACTATTACAATACAGCGAGCATCAATATTGCCAGCTAAATAAGAGATTCTAACTACTCAAGGCACTAACTACTAATAGGCATAGTTACCAAATGAAGGATTCTGGTAGAGAAAAAACTATTTATTTACCTTAATAGTGTTCAAAAGTTATAATATACATATAAGTTCATGACATCCAGTCTTACAAATTTCCTTTTTCTGACGGACACTCGTCTAGATCGTCTGCTCCCAAAACTCTGCCATCTCCCTCCCCCTCCCCATATCCACCACTGCTGGCGGCTCACCTCCAACTATGCAACGCTACGCGCCGTTCCCATCCAACTGCTCAACACTACAATAGTGAATATTCCAACAATGCCAACCAGCCACAGACTGCACACTAGAGATGGGCAAACTGAAACACGTAACTGTTTCGAAACAAATGAAACAGTACAATATAATGTTTCGATACGCTGTTTCGAAACAGTGAAACAGTTTGTGTTTTGTTATCTAATAAATCTACACATTTTATCATCTTGAATGTCTACTGTATAAGTATGGACATACTTATACAGTATATAAACACAAATGAGGTGCGCGAGCGCTAATCATATCGCAGAAAGTATGAAACTATCACTTAGGTGTCTTGGTAGTTTCGTATTTCCTGCAGCAAATGCGCTGCTTTCGTGTCGTGTGACTTTCATACATTTCGGTTTTGTCTTTCAAGGTGTTTCGAACCGTTACTATAAATTCACCGTGCTTGCCAGCCCTTCCCGTTCACCATTACACTATCAGCGATATGTCAAACAGACTGCTTGCAATTATACCTACATCAAATTTATGTATATGTCTAATAACTGTCACTCTACGCCTTTTTTTATTCGAAATGTTGTAGGCTTACTTGCGTTTCGTAATATGATTACTGTGTATCAACAGAGAAGCCAACGTTATAAAAAAAGTGTAATTCAACTGAATGATTTTCACTTATTTATTATTTTGAATGTGAATAGTATGCGTTGTTTTGTTGTTTGGTTAGTGTTTATAAAGCAGATGTTACGCCATTTCGGAATAGGACAGACAGCTAGAAACGAAGCTATATTTTCGGATATCTTAAGCTTCATGCTATTGCTTGTCAAAAAGATTTCGACACTCTTGAAAGTGTTTCACGAAGTGGTATGTTGTGTTTCAGTACCTGTGCCGAACCCGAATCTCGCCCAACACAGCGGAATGAAACATCACTGTTAGTCCGTTCCAAGCACAGGTGGACTGAAACAGCCTTATTTTGAAACAACGATACAGTTTCTGTGTCTGGCTCGAGATCGAATCTGGTCCGGTTATCCGAGACAGGGGCGGAATGAAACACCACTGTTTCGAAACAGTGAACCACAGCCGTTCCGAAACACTGAAACAGTTCCACGTATCGATACACTGTATCGAAACATAGAAACAGTGGCCAAGTCTACTGCACACAGCACAGTCAGTGATTTTCATACAGAGTGCTACCTGGCGTTACCAACATAAAAACCTAAACAACCTACTTACACAGTATGTGTTACTGATTAACACTGTTGAGTAAGAAGGTACAGAAAAGAGAACTAGTATTTACAACGACCTAAAGACACAAGAAGAGGGCTTATTGTCCCTCATTCACTTAATTATCTCATTTTTCTCCGTCTAGTGTTCCGAGTTGTCAACATGTATATTCACTATAAAGATGAGCCTAAAAATGCCGATAGGCTGCTGGAATGAAAGAGATCCAAACGGTAGTAAATCCTTTATTGTGCTGACGCGTTTCGATCAAAGCCCATCATCAGAGCCCCTAGTAAAAAATACACAAAACGATATATATAATAGTATGTACTGCTAAACAAAAGCAAATACATACCATTTCTTACAAAAGAAGTTAAAGTGGACGCATAACGACATTCATACAAAGCTGACGAACAACATTTGTTGTCGAATAGAGGAAATGACACATCAGTCGTAACCAAGACATCAAGTAAGACTAGTTACTACGGAACCAGTATGTTAGTACAGAGCACATAAGCTGAGCACCCTGTACACCGTATGATGCCTCACATGCTCAAGAAATGAAATCAATAAAAACAATTTTTAGGTTTTGTTATTTTTAATTCAAATTATGAACATGTCAACATGTAAAAAGAGCTGCTATAAACTTTCTAATTTCTTTTGAAACAAATAAGCCACAGTTGTCAGATGAAAACTTACGATACTACTCCCAGAGGGCCTCACGACTGACTATAGCTTTGAATGCAGAAAGTGTAAAGCTAACTTATATGGAATTTCACAATATTTAGATTGTTCCTTAATGCAAAGCAGTACATAACGAAGCAGTTAAAGGTTAACACATAATTTAAAAAGTCCTTTTAATTTTTATTCAGTATTAGATTGTGGAAGAAATCGAAAAATCGAAAAGCCATTTACAACAGCTCGCTACCTGCTCATTTATCAAGAGATTCATGTCGTCCTCACAGCTAAGGTACATTTCAATCTCCTCCAAAATTTCTAGGCTCGTGCCTTTACTAGCATAGTGAAAGAGAGACAGGTCATCGTTAATGCTTCTTAAGCAGTGCATGGATTCTCTTAGACGGTCCCCTGAAGAACTGACATTACTGGCTCATCCACGTACACGATACTTGACCTGAAAATCTCTCCTAGTCTGTCCAGTGGAATTGTAACGCGGGAAATGCATATGCTCCTATTTCCATCTATTGTACTATTATTTTTTTCCTTGCTTTGTTACCTCAAGATATGACATTTCTGTCTCTTTGTATATTGTAATTGTTTTACTGTTTGTATGTGTGTATATATATATATATATATATATATATATATATATATATATATATATATATATATATATATACATTTATGTCGATATATAATTGGTTGTTTTGTAAATATTATTTGTATTTTTACGCTGGGTCTTGCCTAGGGAAAACTATGTTATCGAACGAATACATCAATAGGTCGTGTGAAGAATCAAAGTGTGTAGGATCTTTGGTAGTGTTAACGCTGTCGCGTGGAGCGCGGGCAGAGAGGAGGAGGCTGGCTGGAGTAGTGAGTGGAGCAGGTGTGTTGTGTGAAGCTCCCGCGAGTTGCCTCGCTTCCGGGGTTTGGCAGCATGTAATTGCGCTCGACTTGCGATGATAGTTTCTGACATGGTGTCGCGGACGGGAAGCATTAGCTGGCGCACATCAAGAGCCCGTTTCGTCTGGTGACCGTGTCGAGAAGAAGGCGCGCCAACATCCAGCTTCTGCAACAGCGACGGCCGACAATGAGTGACTGTCGCCACCTCCTCGATCGACGGCTTCAAACCTTCAATCAACCAACAAGGAAGACTGGACGCACGTAAAGTTTTAGAACTGTATGGCAGACCTCAGCTTTTCAAACTGTTCCATTTTCGTCACTATAATTACAGCAACTTAGCATGAACGTTTGTTGCTCATTGTCCCAATTGCATTACCAAGCAGAGTCCCTTCCTTTTCCGAAATGAACCCGAGTGTCGTTGAAATTCAAACGCCAGCATTAAAGTAATATAGCTAACTCGTTTTCACTGCTTTAATTTCAAAATTCGGTTAAAGTATTTATAGCTGGATACACTATTTAGATTACACAAGCACAAATTAAGAGTGCGAGTTTTGTTACCATATTTTAGCTTACCTGTGACTGCAGCTCAGCTTGGTACGTACTAAATTTTACTATTGTTAATTGTTCGGAATCATTTAATTCAAGTTCAAAGTTAAATCTCTTATTTCTAAATTGCGTAGATTCAAGTAGTTTTTGAAATGATTGTTGAGGTAGTCCAAGACTAACCGTATTTTACTGAATTTCGATGTGCTTCAGAAAGAAAGCTCACTATTAACTTCAGTCACTAAATTAACTTTCGATTTTCCAGTTTTATTAATTCTTTTGCTAAATTAAGTCAGAGTGTAGCGAAATTTATTACTTCTGACAAACTTTCAGTTTTCACACTACACTTGTCAACCTTCAGTTGCCACGCTTCTAGTGCTAATTATATGTGTAATAATCTTTCTTTTTCAGTTACTATAGTAATTGTCCTTAGGACTGGCGACCGTGATTTCCCCCAAATCTCAAATACCTAATTACCGCTAGTTAATTGTTAACGTAATGGCTGCACATTTACTTTCTTTATTAACTTTACCCCTTTTCAAAATTAATTTCCACCAGTTTCATTAGCACATATCCTTTCATTTAGACTTTGCTAATTCTAACAGGACTGACCATTGAATGTAGGAACCAAGTATCTTCCATCAGATTTAAGGTATAGTTTGATTAGGTATACTCGATTTGTAATATTTATGTGTTTTGTAATCCTGATACAGTGAAGTTAAGTACTGGAATCTATTTTGACAAACGATGTCAGACCTTTGGTCATGTAACAATTCCAGTGTTTTTTTAACTGTGACAGTAAGTGAGAACTGTAGAACAGTGGAGAAGTTCACTGATTTTGAAGTTAATGTAAAATGTTCCCTATCAGATTTTGTGAAGGGGAAACTTTATTTTGAATGCAATTTTCAAACTGAACCATTTGGTCTTAACATATCCCCTTATCAATACCTCATCCTCTTCCATGTCGTGTTTATTTAAATCCAAACAATATTTTTTAAATAAATCTTTTCTCAGTCAGAATCAGAAAATTATTAGTGTGATAGAATCAGAAAAGTATTAACGTTTGTAACAGCTTCATTGCGATCAGCATTACACAGCGCTGAGCCCATATCCAGCATTTTCACTCAATATTTGCAAGATTATTTATTTATAAGCCAATCTACTGATATTATTTGTATGAAGTTATTTTACGGCGACATTGCACTTCGCGGTGCCAATAATGAATATTTTCTATGATAATGTGGAGAGAATAGAATACCAAGATTACATCCGTTCCAACTCTAGAGCTAACGAAAATTTATTTGATTGTTTCTTTGCACAGGGAATTTCATCAGTTTATTGCACAGTGCCATATAACTCGGTGCTCACGTGACTGTAAATTTCAGAGGGATTGATTTCATTGTAGGCGTTGCATACTGGTTTTGCAGATTAAGTTGCTCAATTTTTTTGGCTAACAATAAAATTGATTAAGCACACCATTTGCTCAACGACACATCACACAGTAAATATGCATGACACGAACATTACGCATTTCATATTAACTGGCAAAAAAAAAAAAAAACACAAAATCTTTTTCCTTTTCAGTTTGGAAATTGTATTCAAAATAAAGTTTCATCTTCACAAAATCTCATGTGGAACATTTTGTATTAACTTCAAAATCAGCGAACTTCACAACTGTTCTACAATTCTCACTTACTGTCGTAATTAAAAACACTTGGATTGTTACATGACCAAAGGTGTGACATCGTTTGACAAAATAGATTCCAATACTGAACTTCACTGTATCACGTTTACAAAACACACAAAATATTACAAATCGGGTATACCTAATCAAACTATACCTTAAATCTGATGGAAGATACTTGGTCCCTACATTCAAGGGTCGGTACTGTTAGAATTAGCAAAATCCACATTGCGTTGCTGTATACTTAAAACTAAACATACAAAATTCCATTACCTTGCAATTATGTTCCAGTTGCGTTACCTTTGAGTTACAGTATCATTCTTCACTTAATTTTATAAAAACTGTATTATGCTGCTTCTATAGACCAACAACTAAATTTTCACAGCTAGCTGCTGGCTTTAAGTTTTACATCCTACCTACGACAGATGCAACGGCAACTGCTAGTGCGCTCCGCGCGCCCATACTTAAAATTGATTTTGTCACTCAGGCAACATCTTTGGTTCAGTAGTGTCAAAAATACAATCTCTTCTACATATGACAATCGTTTCAGGTCATTATTCATGAATTATATTACGAAATCGGGCTCCACGTACAATTGGACCCCTCACAACCCTTTCATCATCGGCTCTCCACAAACCGCAGATTTCTTTCCAACTTTCTTAAAAGCAGCTTTCCCGATTTTTGTTGTTTCTGCTTGAGTGAAACCATTTCATACAGTTACTTTAACAGTCACATTTGTCTCCTTTTCAATAACCTCCATCGTGGTGCCTAATTTTTCTACACGATAGACATAACATGGAATTTAAAAAATTCTTGCCTTTTCGCCGTTGGATGACATGAATCTTTTGCAATGATGGTTAGTGGATGTCGGCTTACTATAAATATCAGTCTTCAATCTCTGTTCAGCCCTAATGATATGTAAGACCATGAGGGTAAAATTAATTTCCTAGACTTGCACTAATGTGAATGAAAATTTCCATTTCTTCATCAAGATTGAGTTTGTGGGCTTTGATTATTTTGTGCAGTATTCTTAGAGTGTTGTGCTACCATCAAATGTCCTGTGTCCTGAATATATGTAGCTAAGACTTCTTTAGTAGCATGCAAACATACTAGATGATGCACTATAGCTCTTCCCACTTTCTGCTTCCTGAGTGACCTCAATAAAAGATAATTCCCAAAGCACTGTGTAAAAACAGAATTCAATTTCATAGATGCTAAGTCTGCAAGTTTTATATTTTTAGATCCTTATTTTATATTTATTAGTGCGTCAGTCATTTTGCAATAGTGACACTAAGAACAAGTTGTTGTAAAGAGTGAAACAATTTTATAATTGTTATATGTATCAATGTAAGTTAGTAATGAATGATCTCTGAGGCAAGGTACTATATCTTTACATCGTTATAATCGGTGGTTTATGTGAGAAAAATAAAAGTAAAAATATATATTTATGACGAACCACAAGGTTCTGTGCACTCTAACAGATTGTAACTAACTCTATCACCGTGACTTTTCATGCTTTCCCAACGGATCTGTTGCAAATACACTTCTCGGGTTTGCCGCCCGGTCGTATTGTATAGCTCGCACAATATTTCATCGATGCTTCTGCTCGACACCATCAGTGGCGCGCCTTGCAGCAGTGACAACAGCAGCTTCCACCACCTGACGATGTCCAGCAGCTGCATCTATGAAGATATTGTGCGAGTTACACAATACGATCCGGCGGCAAACCCGAGAAGCGTATTTTCTACTCTATCACCGTTTAAAATTTATGATATTAATGCCAATTTACGCTAACAGGTGCCTGTTACGCGTTTTTGTAGCAAAATGAAACTACAACAAATGACTAGCTGCATCCAGCTAGGGAATCTGTAACGTATCACTTTTCACCTGAAGATGTGTAAACTGTCGAAACGCGTCGTGGTATGAAATAGAGTGACCGGCGCAGATAATTGTTTTATTTGAACTTTTACTGCCGTAAACAGTCACAGTTCCTTACAACAATTCAACATGGGTGACATGAGGATAGCTTTGTGAGCTATGGTACCCATATATCACGTTTAATACGACCATCCCTGTCTAAATTCCGAATTTCAATCGTTTCCATTGCGCGACTCTGTCGTAATATTTCATATGATATTATGGAAAGCGGTCCGTTTGCTGTGTAGGTCAGGTATCAGTTGTATACTAAATGCTCAATCGTAGTCTGACAGATTTATCATTTAATGGTATTCACCAGGTGATTTTCAGCGCTCGTTCGCTGGATGGTTCGCTGACATGATCCGCTGAGAAGCTCCACATGGAGATGTCGACCAGCGGGCAGCCCCTGCCTCACACAATGGGCCGCAGCCCCAAACGCCCCTGGCGAGGCTGACAATGCCAGCTGCCTGCACTGTAAAAAGGCCCTCTCCCTCTTCACCGGCCGGACGCGACGACGAGGGCCTTCATTTGAAGGACTAGAAACCTCTGTAAAGTGTACACCGCCTCATCACATTCCATTGAGATGCCTCCATAATCTCTCACATCGAGGCAAGTGCATTGTGACTGACGAGCAGTAGCGGCTCGGGAGTACATATTCTGGGTGTTCACAAATTTTTAGATTCAGATAAATTTCAGAGTGTGAAATTACTGGCATCTGCTGCATAACAGTTACGCTTATCGACAAATTTGTACAACATTGATAATAATACAACATTAGTAATAATACAACATTAATACGAGGTGTGTCCAGAAAGTAATATCCGGTCGGTCGCGAAATGGATACGACTATGAAAATCCGACAAAGCTTTGCACAGATGCGTTGGGCAGTGTCTCTAGTATGACCCTACATAGCATCACGTCGCTCTTTTCATTTCTGAGCTCACAGTGAGCGCGTAAAGATGTCTAGAATATAGTGTCTCCCGTCAAGTACGAGGGCCTGGTGAGAAATTTCGCCTGAAGCTATGCAGCCAACTTCACATAACTGTCGTGTGGTTTCTTCTTCAAGACAATTCTCAGCCGCATTCTGCAGGGGCAATGAAGATGCTCCTGCATCGTTTTCAATTGGAAACGTTTGATTACCCACAATACTGCCCGTAATTGTCTCCCTCTGAATTTCATCTCTGCTCACATGAACCGCTGGCTATGAAGACAACATTTTGGCACAGACAACGAGCTGTAGGACAGCGTAGAGAATTGGCGGAAAGCACTGGCGTCTGTCTTCTATGATGAGGGTACTGGAAAGTTGGTACAACGCTACGACAAGTGTCTAAGCCAGAACGGCGACTACATAGAGAAGGAGCTGGAAGGTGTTGCTAACTGTTACAAATAAAACATTTCTGATTTTCACTGTGGTTTCCATTTTGCGATCAATCGGAACTTACTTTCTGGACAGCTCTCGTAATAACATAACATTAATAATAATAATAATAATAATAACAATAATATGCATAACTTATCTGACAAAAGGAAGAACTGTTTATGTAGATACAAAATTGTTAAGGCTTTCGTGGCCACTTGTTGACAAATTGCCTATTGGCTTCTGTCTCGGGTTCTTCGGCCGACGTTCATCTAATGATTTTTCTGACGTTTCGCCAGCACGAGTGGCTGGCATTGTCAAAGCTTCACCCTCCATTGCCGGTGGTGAACTGGAGGCGAGCTCGCGGCCGCAGACTATCATTAGATGAACGTCGGCCGAAGAACCCGAGACAGAAGCCAATAGGCAATTTGTTTATGTAGAATTTCGTTGTTTTGTACGTTACAGTTTAGAGCAATAACGAAATAAAGTGTAAGCTTTTTCAACTCTCCATTTCGCATTTTTGTATCAGTGGGAGTTTTCGTGCTTCTCCATTTTCTGAGACAAATGTACAAGATCTCTAAGAGATATGTTGGTTCACGAATTTACTTCTGGGCTGAAAAATCGATTTCTTACGCTGCACTCACACAGCAACTTGTGCTAACTATACACTTCCTCGTTAAACGTTCGCTTGTAGTCACACTTATCTGGCTTCGTCACTCTCTCAATCAAAAGATCTATTCTTGGAGGCCCTACTTCCTTCACGGCATACTTTTCCTGGTAATTTACTTTTCTTTTCCTAGAATGAAATTTTCACTCTGCAGCGGAGTGTGTGCTGATATGAAACTTCCTGGCGGATTTAAGCTGTGTGCCGGACCAAGACTCGAACTCGGGGCCTTTGCTTTTTGCTGGCAAATGCTTTACCAACTGAGCTACCCAACCACGACCCACCCTCACAGCTTGACTTTTCTGTTAGCATTTAAAACAGATTAAACGCATTTCATGTTTTCACTGCACACGAACTCCGATTACCGCACAGTAAGTAACCAACTCCAATACAAAGTGCCATTTCAGGAAATGATTTAACTAAAGAAGTAATGTCTACCAAAATGGTCACTTCACTAGAGCAAAAATGAGGCGCTGAGATCCATCAGGGCCTAAAGCACACTGACATCGATTCCACATTTAAGTGAATATCAGAGAAACAGGTGACGCAGTTTTTCGTGAATTTTCATATATGCAATGTGGACCTGCAGCGCAGATAAACATGACTCCTCATGAGATTAACAGATTTCAGAAGCATGAATAAATGCTAAAACGAACACAGCTCAATATGTGCTCATGACCTTGTTGCCAAGTTTCACAGCTACAGGACCAGTAGCGTGGTAAATTTAAGTGCCATATCTTTCGGATTGCAGCATCTATGTTATCGATAAATCTGCAAGGTGTCGAAAGTTAGGGTGTTCACTTGCTCTTGTGGTCTTACACAGCAGCCGTCACTCCTGACGAGGCATTAGTTTTGATGTGTTGGCAAATGTGCCAACACCTTGTAGATAGAGGAGGCCGAAATGCACGCTATAATCTAACGCAGACGGGCGTGAGGTCTGAAACAGGATACGTTATGAATGCTATAAAGAAAAGTACGTGGCTTCGGTTATACTTAACTTTAATCCATCATTTGTATACAGCATTCTTGATGATACAAGTGAGACTCTCTCCAGAAATGGTTAATGGCGCCGTGCTAGGTCGTAGCCATGGACTTAGCTGAAGGCTATTCTAACTATCTCTCGGCAAATGAGAGAAAGACTTCGTCAGTGTAGTCGCTAGCAACGTCGTCGTACAAGTGGGACGAGTGCTCGTACGTCTCTGTAGACCTGCCGTGTGGTGGCGCTCGGTCTGCAATTACTGACAGTGGCGACACGCGGGTCCGACATGTACTAATGGACCGCGGCCGATTTAAAGCTATCACCTAGCAAGTGTGGTGTCTGGCGGTGACACCACAAGTTTAGTTGCCTTCTTTAATTAACAGTTCACATTAGTAATGCAGTTCTTTGCTTTGATGTATGTTGTTCTCTATTAGTAAGATCTGCTCCATGTTACACGATTCAAAGCTTTGCCATTGATTGTTTACCTTCAGAGATTCAGAGACAACCGTAAAACGAAAGGAACTGGCTGATGGGACCTCTACAACACATAAGGACTAAATAACGCCTACAGTTACACCTTCTTTAATTACGCTTGTTTTTGACAGCTCTGAATGCCTACTATTTGAGTCATCAGTCTTGTGACTGGTATTATGTGACCCACCACGAATTACTCTCCGGTCCCACTTCTTTGCGCCTTGATTTTTCCTGACTAGTCTCGCAAACTTGAGTCTACTCTTCGTCGCTATTAAATTGTGATCTGAGTCTATATCTGCTCCTGGATACGCCTTAAAATCCAATATCTGATTTCGGAATTCCTGTCTATGGAGAAAATGTAAATGGGCGTTTGGCGTCGCTGGCCGGTAGGCCCCTTACAGGGCAGGTCCGGCCGCCTTGGTGCAGGTCTTATTACATTCGACGCCACATTGATTGGGCTACCTGCGCGCCGGTTGGGGATAAAATGATGATGAAGACAACACAACACCCAGTCCAAGAGAGGAGAAAATCTCCGAACCAGCTGGGAATCGAACCCGGGCCCCTAGGACGGCAATCCGTCACGCTGACCACTGTTTTGTCTTCCTTTTTTTTTTTGATCGTTGTCTTTGTTCGTTTCGGACGTCGCATGAAGTCCGCTAAAGTTCGTTTGTTGATCCTTACACTCAGTTTCTTTTTTATTACAGAAGCTAACCAGCTCTTTGACCGAAAACGCTGAGCAACCGTTCCGGCGGCACTCAGCTATCCGGGCGGACTGTCTGACTATGATGTTATCTAACTGAAATCTTCCCGTACCACCCGGTCTTTTCCAAATACACCTTCTCCTCTTGTGATTCTTAAACAGAGTATTCGCTATTACTAGCTGAAATTTATTACACAACTAAATTAGTCTTCGTCGTCTCTCATTCCTTGTCCGAAGCCCATACTCTCCAGTAACCTTCTCTTCTACTCCTTCCCCTACAACTGCATTCCAGTCTCCTATGACTATTAGATTTTCATCATCCTTTACGTACTGTATTATCCTTTCAATATCTTCATATGATTCAACTTGCGACGTCGGCATGCATACCTGAACTATTGTGTTTCTTGTTGGTTTTCTGTCGATTCTGATAAGAACAACCCTCTCACTGAACTGTTCACAGTAACAGTCTCTGACCTACCTTACCACTCGTAACGAATTCTACTCCCGTTATACCGTTTCTGTTGCTGCTGATATTATCCTACACTCATCTGACCAGAAATAATTGTCTTCTTTCCATTCACCTCACTGACCCTTACTATGTCTAGATTGAGTCTTTGCATTTCCCTTTTCAGATTTTCTAGATTTCCTACCACGTTAAAGCTTCTAACATTCCACGCCCCGACTCGTAGAACGTTATTCTTCCGTTGGTCATTCAAACTTTTTCTCATGGTCACCTCCCCTTTGCAGTCCCCTCCTGGAGATCCAAGTGGAGGACTATTCCCCAGTCTTTTGGAGAGATCATCATGATACTTTTTCAACTACAGGCCACATGCCCTGTGGATACACGTTATGTGTCCTTAATGCAGTGGTTTCCATTGACTTCTGCATCCTCATGCCACTGAGCGTTGCTGATTCTTCCGCCTTTAGTGGTTGTTTTCCGCCCCAAGGACAAGAGAGTGCCCTGAACCTCTGTCTGCTCCTCCACCCTCTTTGCCAAGGCCGTGACTTCTTTTGCCGGAAGTCTTCGGCCGCCAATGCCGATTATTGATCAAAATTTAAGCGGTGGTGGGTTTCAAACACGGGACGGAGAACGTTTTGATTACTAATCAAAGACGCTACACCTAGACCACAGGTGCAAAACTAGGTACCAACCACATATTCTCTCATAACACTTCTTTCTATACGTTCTCTCACAACAGTATTCAAATTCCTCATTCTATTAGAACTACATCTCCCTTTACATAGTAAATTAGCCGTCCAGTATCCTTATATACTATCTATATATCTTCATCTTCAGCTTGCGGCATGGACATGTATAGGTGAACTCTCGTTGCCGTTGTTGGTTTGCTTTCGATTCAGATGAGAATAGCCCCGTCACTGAACTGTTCGCAGTGACTCATTCTCTGCCCTACCTTCCTATTCATAAAGAATTCTACAGTCACATTTAGCATTGTGATGAATATAGGAACAGAAATTGATATCTCCTTTTAGTGTTTAGTACGGCAGAAACTTTCAGCATATGTTCGTAAACATATGATTTACAACTGTTGGTATGGTACTCACCTATACACTGTGGTTATCATCTTTGGTCAAATGTTTGCGCAGAGTGAAATCAAGAGAACCTAGAAATTACACAATGGATTTTTGCCCGAAATGTCGTAGCCAAATGTATGGTGGGAAATGGACAAATGTGTTAACTCGGGGGAAAAATGCTGTTGCTAGCATTGTAAATGAAGTGTCAAAACTATCAAATCTACATCTACGTGAATGCTTTGCAATTCACAATAAATTGCCTGGCAGAGGATTCAATGAACCACCTTCAAGCTGTCTCTCTACCGTTTAACTCCCGAACGAGCACTTAAATTTTTCTGTGCGAGCCCTGATTTCTCTTATTTTATCTTGATGATAATTTCTCCATACGCAGGTGTTTTCGCAGTCGGAGGAGAAAACTGGTGATGAGATTTCATGAGAAGATCCCGTTGCAACGAAAAACGCCTTTATTTTAATGATTGTCACTCCAATTCACGTATCATGTCTGTGGAACTATCTCCGCTATTTCCCGATAATACAAAAGGAGCTGCCCTTCTTTGTACTTTTTCGATGTCATCCGTCAGTCCCACCTGACGCGGATCCCACACCGCACAGCAATTCTGCAGAATAGGGTGGACAAGAGTGGTGAAAGCAGTCTCTGCTGTTGCACCTTTTAAGTGTTCTGCCAATGAATCGCAGTCTTTGGTTTGCTCTACTCACAACATTATCTATGTGATCGTTCCAATTTAGGTTATTTGTAATTACAGTCCCTATGTATTTAGTTGAAATTACAGCCTTAAGATTTGTGTGAGTTACCGCGTAATCGAAATTTAGTAAACTTCGTTTAGTACTGATGTGTACTCGTGGGTACACTTCACACTTTTCTTTATTCAGGGTCAAATGGCACTTTCCGCAGCATACAGATTTCTTATCTAAATCATTTTGCAATTAGTTTTGATTGTCTGATGACCTTACAAGACGATAAATGACAGAATCATCTGCAAACAATCTAAGAGTATATTGTCTCCTATGTCGTTAATATAGATCAGAAACAACAGAGGACCTATAACACTTTCTAGGGGAATGCCAGATATTACTTCTGTTTTACTCGATGACTTTCCGTCTATTACTACGAACTGTGACCTTTCTGACAGGAAACTACGAATCCAGTCGCACAAATGAGGCAATATTCCATAGGCACGTTGTTTGGTTAGAAGACGCTTGTGAGGAACGGTGTCGAAAGCCTTCTGGAAATCTAAATATATGGGATCAATTTGACATGCCCTGTCGATAGCACTCATTACTTCATGAGTATAAAAAGCTAGCTGTGTTTCGCATGAACGATGTTTTCTGAATCCGTGCTATGTGTCAATAAATCGTTATCTTCGAGGTACTTCATAATGTTCGAATACTATATATATTCCAGAACCCTACTGCAAATCGATGTTAGTGATATGGGCCTGTAATTCAGCTATTACTCCTACTTCTCTTTTTGGGTAGTGGTGTGACTTGAGCAGTTTTCCAGTCTTTAGGTACGGATATTTCTGTGAGCGATCCAATTGCATACATTGGATTTTCTCTGCATTCTCTTTATCCATACACTGTTAATAGCAGAATATCCACCGATGTTCATATTTCATGTTTTCTGAACACAACTAGAAACAAATTGTAAAAAGGAACAGTCACATGTTTTGAGAATTGATTGACCTAAAAATTAGAAATAAAATAGTTTAGAGAAACGTTTTATGCGATTTTGCTCGCAGTCGCGCCGATTTCGAACTTAAAGTTCAATGTTTCACTTAGAACTTGGAATTTCAAAAAGTGATAGAGGAAATCTCTCTAGTGGAATTTCACTCAGTTGTCTTTTGTCACTAACGAATGAGAATGTCACCTGCTGTAAATGAATTCAAGAGTGATTCAAAGGCAGGTCAAATGTTTTTATTAATCTATTTTATTTCTTACTTTTAGATAAAACATTAATTCAACACTTGTCCTTTTTATTATTATTACACTCCTGGAAATTGAAATAAGAACACCGTGAATTCATTGTCCCAGGAAGGGGAAACTTTATTGACACATTCCTGGGGTCAGATACATCACATAATCACACTGACAGAACCACAGGCACATAGACACAGGCAACAGAGCATGCACAATGTCGTCACTAGTACAGTGTATATCCACCTTTCGCAGCAATGCAGGCTGCTATTCTCCCATGGAGACGATCGTAGAGATGCTGGATGTAGTCCTGTGGAACGGCTTGCCATACCATTTCCACCTGGCGCCTCAGTTGGACCAGCGTTCGTGCTGGACGTGCAGACCGCGTGAGACGACGCTTCATCCAGTCCCAAACATGCTCAATGGGGGACAGATCCGGAGATCTTGCTGGCCAGGGTAGTTGACTTACACCTTCTAGAGCACGTTGGGTGGCACGGGATACATGCGGACGTGCATTGTCCTGTTGGAACAGCAAGTTCCCTTGCCGGTCTAGGAATGGTAGAACGATGGGTTCGATGACGGTTTGGATGTACAGTGCACTATTCAGTGTCCCCTCGACGATGACCAGTGGTGTACGGCCAGTGTAGGAGATCGCTCCCCACACCATGATGCCGGGTGTTGGCCCTGTGTGCCTCGGTCGTAGGCAGTCCTGATTGTGGCGCTCACCTGCACGGCGCCAAACACGCATACGACCATCATTGGCACCAAGGCAGAAGCGACTCTCATCGCTGAAGACGACACGTCTCCATTCGTCCCTCCATTCACGCCTGTCGCGACACCACTGGAGGCGGGCTGCACGATGTTGGGGCGTGAGCGGAAGACGGCCTAACGGTGTGCGGGACCGTAGCCCAGCTTCATGGAGACGGTTGCGAATAGTCCTCGCCGATACCCCAGGAGCAACAGTGTCCCTAATTTGCTGGGAAGTGGCGGTGCGGTCCCCTACGGCACTGCGTAGGATCCTACGGTCTTGGCGTGCATCCGTGCGTCGCTGCGGTCCGGTCCCAGGTCGACGGGCACGTGCACCTTCCGCCGACCACTGGCGACAACATCGATGTACTGTGGAGACCTCACGCCCCACGTGTTGAGCAATTCGGCGGTACGTCCACCCGGCCTCCCGCATGCCCACTATACGCCCTCGCTCAAAGTCCGTCAACTGCACATACGGTTCACGTCCACGCTGTCGCGGCATGCTACCAGTGTTAAAGACTGCGATGGAGCTCCGTATGCCACGGCAAACTGGCTGACACTGACGGCGGCGGTGCACAAATGCTGCGCAGCTAGCGCCATTCGACGGCCAACACCGCGGTTCCTGGTGTGTCCGCTGTGCCGTGCGTGTGATCATTGCTTGTACAGCCCTCTCGCAGTGTCCGGAGCAAGTATGGTGGGTCTGACACACCGGTGTCAATGTGTTCTTTTTTCCATTTCCAGGAGTGTATTATTTCACTATTCGATACCTGTAAAGGCAAGTTTCGTTATCACTATCCATCTGTGTCTATCGACCACAACACACAAAAAGTAAAAATATTGTTGTATGCAGAATAAAGCGCACGTTATTGACATGAAGACAGCTCACGGGACTTACTGGTTTAGCATTACAACGTTTTTCCTTACAGGAAGGACGTGCGACGGCAGAATGCTAATAAAAATAATTACCAAATCGAACACGGGCACTCATTGCTACATAATTACCACAGGAGGATCAAAATTTGGTTTAAAAAACAAGTCCTCCTTAACTTTCTGTATTATCGAATACTAAAAAATACAGACATAACACACAGATTCGATTTTCATTATTCTGTTCACATCCTTGGTCACACTAGCCACTGTTGCGGACTGTCAGCTAAGCAGTACCCAAGGAACGTTGTGCAACAGGTCTACTGCTTCCATCGAATATTGCATTTAGGATCCACGGAAGTAAGATAAGGGAGATTAAGAAGCTTACAGAGAAAGGTAGACAGCCATTCCTCCGTTGCTTCATAAGCGAATGGCGGCTTATATCACTAAAACCTGCTGGAACGATAAAATTCCTGAGTCCTCTTTCAGTAGTTAGTACACTAGGAAGAGGACTCTTCCTTACAAAACGTAACACGATTTAAGAGACAACGTAAACTCAAATTACTCAGATTACCTTTAGATGTCCAAATGTCCAATTAGTAAACCAAACTTTTGTAGCCACTTGTTGTTGACAGTCCGAAAAAGAAAAGAAAACCACCTTTCAAAAACCTCTATTTGAAATAACACAGCATTACTCCGACAGAGACGAGACTGTAGATCTGTATTCTTTAACTTAAATTCTTTTATTTCTCTTTCCATAATTTCTAATTGTTGTGACGAACGTGAATTGTCGATCTTACATTACTATTGGTTTTCATAGTTAATGTATCATTAACAAGTAGTTTCTTCATTAGTTCGTAATCTGTTATTTTTACAAACTCTTCTGCTTCACGATAACTTAGTTTTTGTGTCCGGATTTTCCTTCACTCTCAGGCTCATTACCATCCGCTAAATTAGCTCTGGTGAATAGGAGTTGGAACAGAACCAGGATTCAACTTGCGTTGAGTTTTCAACTCTCTTTCATAAAACGAATCAGCAAAATGTATTGGGCACGCAGAAACATTAGCAACTGAAAACAAATCAGCGTGTTTCCAAGCATTTATGAATTTTGGCATTATCACTCTCAGGAAATATATAGCTTCTAACTTTTTTGTTGTCTGAAGTGGTTAGTGCAGCTCGCAGTCACATAGCACACCTTTATTTACGTTGATTACAATTCACAATATGCTCGCAGAACCCAATCCATATGCTGATGCCTGTTTCGTAACTCTGTACTTAATCGCCAGCCATCAATAAAAACTCACACAGAGACAGTATACGGTGTCTCATGGTCGAGGCGGGAACTGAAACTGAGGGTACCAAGGCAAAAGCGGGAAATACTGAGGTCCGTTTCAAAATACGATGCATACATATTTGAAGGATCTTTTCATCGTACTCTGGAACAACATAGGCACTGCAGTATCGTATTTTTTATCCGCCGACACCCAGGAAGCGACTCTCTAGTAAGACATCTCCTCTGTACTGGAATATACATAATCGATGTTCGAGTACAGATCGTAGAGACGTGGCTGAAGAAATAATGGATGTTTCGGTCAGTTAGTGAGTCGTGCTCTGATAGCCTAATGGAAAGGCAACCGCTCGCGATAAGCGAAAAATTTGGGTTCGATTTCTGGTCCGGCACAGATTTTTCACTGTCGTCATCCCATTACACAATTGATGATTGTCCATATTCGCAACTGCGAATACATTTCATGTACCGTTATCAAAAATTCCTTCGTAGAACAAAATCCAAAGATATTGCACCAAATTAGTTCTCACGCCACTGTCAAGATGACTGAAACACTTATTGGTACCGTTGACGATAAGAAACAGTTGAAATCGCTAAAAATGAACGAAGCTCCAGGGCTCGACAGAATCAGATTCTATAAAGAATTTGCGTCTGTGTTAGTCCCTCTTTTAATCGTAATACACCGTCGATCCGACGAACAAATAACAGTGGAAGTAAGCACAGGTCACAGTCATCTACAAGCAGGATATTAGAACTGATCCACAAAACTACCGTCAAATTCCCATGACACTCATTTGTTATTGAACTGTTACCGGCAAGCTTGATCAACGCGCTAATATTATGAAAATATGTTCCTGACATGTTTGGTCTAGCGCTGATTAGAATTTATCGTAACTGAAGGAAACATCACAAGCCAACAACGCAAAAAAAGCATTTTTTTGGATGACTACTTTCTACAGAGCTATGATGTTATCACCAGATCTTATGTTTTGAATTTTTACAACATATAATATGTTGTAGAAAATTTGGAGAATCGACATTTGAAGCGGACTGTAGAACGATTATGCTGCCACCAGCGTAAATTCCGCGTAAGGACCACGAAGATAAGGTAACAGAAATTGAGACTCATACGGAGGCATTCAGACAGTAGTGCTTCCCTCGCTCTTGTATTTGCAAATTGAACAGGAAAGGACTATGACTGGTAGTGGTATAAGATACCCTCCACCAGGCACTACATAATGGCTTTCGGAGTGCGTATGTGGATGTAGAAACTTAAAACATATTCTCATCTCAAATATAATGAGATATCACGAACAGAGTGACCTCCATGCCAATTGGTACGGGTTCCTATAACATCAGTAATGTGAAACGCAAGTCACACTGTTCTCAGATGACATCATCAAAGCCATGGATTAAGGTAGTCAGATAGATGCAGTATATCTTGATTTTCGAAAGGAGTTTGACTCGGTACCACAGTTAACTTTTACTATCGAAAGTACGTTATCGAAAGTACGGTCGCCTGGTGTACTAAGCTAAGTTTGTAATTGAGTCATTAATGTATTGGTATAAAGGACACAGTATGGGTCAAGAGCCATCGACAGATGCAGAAGTAATTTCATGTGTGAAATATTTTGAGACACTTTCCATATCGTGTATCAATGACTTTGCAGACAACTGTAATAGTAACCTACGACTTTTCGGAGACGACGCCGCGTACTTACAATGAAGTGCTGTCAAAAAACAGCTCAACAAATATTCAAACAGACCTTGATGCGATTTCAAAAGTGGCGCAAGGTCGACAACTTCCTTTAAATGTTTAAAAATGTAAAACTGTGTACTTCACAAAGCAAAAAAAAGCGTAGAATCCTATGACCACAACATCGGCGAGTCACAACTGGACCTTGAAACTCGTAAAAATTCGTAGATGTAAAAGTTTATAGCAATATAAAATAGAATGATTACATAGAGTGTTTCGTAGGGCAATCAAGTAGCAGACTTCGTTTCGTTGGCAGAATACCAGGAACGTGTAATCAGTCTACAAAGCAGATTGCTTGCTAAACACTTTTGCGACTCGTCCTAGAATATTGATGGACTGTGTGGGACGCGTACCAAACAGGACTAACAACGATTGTTGGCAGATGTTTGAAGATAGACGCTGTAATTAAGACTACGATACAACTATTTGGTAACCATCACGATACATATACTTAGTATGTTACTCGCTACAAGGCGTCTTTTATTATGTCATCTTACATTTACGCTTGGGTTTCTTTCCAGTCTTAGTTATCAATTTTTATCTAATATTACTTGGAACAATTAAATGCTCTGTAAATGACAGTCATGCTAATTCATTTACAAAAATACCACAGCTTGAAATTTCATATATGCACGCTCCTTAATAATTTCTAAGCCAGAAAGATGACGATTCGCTCAGGTAGCAGAGTTTTTTTTATCAAATTAACGAACAGAAAGTTATAAAAAAAGGCACTGAGTAACGTCGAGTATGATTATTGTAAGTGTAAACAGTCCTGTGTGTATAATAATATTTGACATGGTTCGTAAATGAGACCAAATATGGCACAATAGTGCTGAAGCCTCCGTAATTGGTAGTAACTAAAAAATTAAGCGCCTTAGAACCGATCTGCATATTTGTATAGTAGACTAATTGTTAAGATTTGTTTTACGAAATTTGGAATAGAAAAACTTAGAAATTTTCAAAATCGTTTCTTGAAAAATTTATTTTTTCTTCTTCCCCTTGTTATCATAAGTGAAATTATTTGTATTAATCCTTTTTCGTTGCAGTTAACATACAATGTGCATTTCAATAATACTTAAACTTGTTACATTGTCGTATTATTACTTAAGGGACCACTCGCATGTAGGATCAGTATCAGTTTTAATTTTCATTTTTCAGTCTAGATTTTGCTTAGCTTCGCTACAGCTATGAATGTTTGTTAGTGAAAAGTTAGAGTTCAATAAAGAATGCATGAAAAGAATGTAGTTGTTGGAAATTTATTAATTAAGCCGCAAGAATGCAACGCAAGTCAGTGACATTCATCTCTATACTATCTGTGGCGAACGACTATTGAATATCAATATCGGGCACCACCAACTGAGGAAGTTAAGTCTTCGACGAAATGTTTCTCCTCTAGGAAACTTCATCCAATTACTTGCGGGAACTCTTACTCAATGCAGTGTATAATGCAAAGAACAACATTTGATATCTACATTGTCCGTGAGTAGGGTAACTTTTCAGTAGAAAGCCCACGGGTTATTGAACATATACAAAAAATGACAGCACATGGTTGTTTGACACATCGGAGAGCGTGAAAGAGACGGTTAAAGAAGTTAACTGGGAGACGCTTGAAGACAGAAGCAAACTACACTATGTGATCACAAGTATCCGGACACGTGACTGAATATGACTTACAAGTTCGTGGCGCCCTCCACCGGTAATGCTGGAATTCAATATGGTGTAGGCCCACTTTTAACCTTGATGACAGCTAACACTCTCGCGGGCATACGTTCAATCAGGTGTTGCAAGGTTCTTCACGGAGTGCTGCAACGAGGAGAGGTATCGATCATTGCAGATTAAAACTGTGTGCCGAACCGAGACACGAACTCGGGACCTTTGTCTTTCCCGGGCAAGAGCTCTACCATCTGAACTACCCGAGCACGACTCACGACCCATCCTCACAGTTTCAGTTCTGCCAGTACCTCGTCTCCCACCTTCCAAACTTAACAGAAGCTCTTTTGCGAACCTTCGCAGAAGAGCTTCTGTGAAGTTTGGAAGGTAGCTCAGATGGTAGACCTACTGCCAGCGAAAGGCAAAGGTCCCGAGTTCGAGTCTCGGGGCGGCACATAGTTTTAATCAGCAAGGAAGTTTCATATCAGCGCACACTCCACTGCAGAGTGAAAATCTCATTCTGGAAACATCCTCCAGGCTGTGGCTAAGCCATGTCTCCGCAATATCTTTTCTTCCAGGAATGCTAGTTCTGCAAGGTTCGCAGAAGAGCTGCTGTGAGATTTGGAAGGTAGAAGACGAGGTACTGGCTGGACTGAAGCTGTGAGGACGGGTCGTGAGTCGTCCTTGGGTAGCTCAGATGGTAGAGCTCTTGCCCGCGAAAGGCAAAGGTCCTGAGTTCGAGTCTCGGTCCGGCACACAGTTTTAATCTACCAGGGAGATTCATACCAGCGCACACTCCGGTGCAGGGCGAAAACTACATTCTGGAGAGGTATCGATGTCGATCGGTGAGGCCTGGCACGAAGTCGGCGTTCCAAACCATGCCAAAGGTGTTCTACAGGGTTTAGGTCAGGACTCTGTGCAGGCCAGTCCATTACAGGGATGTTATTGTCATGTAACCACTCCGCCACAGACGTGCATTATGAACAGGTCGTGTTCAAAGATGCAATCACCATCCCCGAATTCCTCTCCAACAGTGGGAAGCAAGAAGGTGATTAAAACATCAATGCAGGTCTGTGCTGTGATAGTGCCACTCAAAACAACAAGGAATGCAATCCCTTCCATGAAAAACACGACCACATGATAACACCACCGCCTCCGAATTTTACTGTTGGCACTACACACGCTGCAGATGACATTGATCGGGCATGCGCCATACCCATCCCCTGCCATCGAATCGGCACATTGTGTACCGTGATTCGTCACTCCACACAACAGTTTTCCATTGTTCAATCGTCCAATGTTTAGACTCCTTACACCAAGCGAGGCGTGTTTTGGCGTTCACCGGCGTGATGTGTGGCTTATGAGCAGCCGCTCGACCACGAAATGCAAGTTTTCTCACCTCCCGCCTAACTGTCATAGTATTTGCAGTGGATGCTGATGCAGTTTGGAATTCCTGTGTGATGGTCTGGATAGATGTTTGCCTATTACACATTACGATCCTCTTCAACTGTCGGCGGTCTCTGTCAGTCAACAGACGAGGACGGCCTGTACGCTTTCGTGCTGTACGTGTCCCTTCATCACACGTCCCTATCATATCGGAAATAGTGGACCTAAGGATGTTTAGGAGTGTGAAATCTCGGCTGGTCGGAGTGGCCGTGCAGTTCTGGGCGCTACAGTCTGGAACCGAGCGACCGCTACGGCCGCAGGTTCGAGTCCTGCCTCGGGCATGGATGTGTGTGATGTCCTTAGGTTAGTTAGGTTTAATTAGTTCTAAGTTCTAGGCAACTGATGACCTCAGCAGTTAAGTCGCATAGTGCTCAGAGCAATTTGAACAATATTTTTGTGCAATCTCGCATATAGACGTATGACACAAGTGACCCCCAATCACCCGACCACATTCGAAGTCTGTGAGTTCCACGGAGCGCCCCGTTCTGCTCTCTCACAATGTCTAATGACTACTGAGGCCGCTGATATGGAATACCTGGCAGTAGGTGGCAGTACAGTCCACTTAATATGGAAAACGTATGTTTTTGTGGTGTTCGAATACTTTTGATCACATAGTGTATCTTGTAAGAGCTTGCTTGCAATGTTTCAGAAAAGACCTTTTAATGATGACTCTAGGAATGTACTACATGCCTCTACGTATCATTCGCGTGGGAACCGTGAAGAAAGATTAGACTAACCACAGCGCACCCAGAGGAGTTCATACACTCAATGTTTCCGCGCTACATACGTGAACGGAACGGGAAGAAACCCTAATAACTTGTATAATTAGAAGTACCCTCTGCTAAGCAATTCACAGTGGTTTGCAGAGTACGGATGTAGCGGTGAAATGCACGTGAAATGGCAGTGAGTAGGACAAATTGATGGTAGATGGTACAACAAGTATCTGCGCTGGATTGAGAGACGTAAAGGGCGAAAGCGGTGACAACTGTAAGGGAAGCTAAATTAGAAAACAATCAGGAGCAACATACATGTGAACAGATTGCCGGAAAAAACATTAGTACACCCTTTTAGAGGTTTTCAGTTCATTCAAAAATTTTTTGTTGCAACAGAGCATATGGAGTACATGAAATGATTACATTTACAGCTCAGTAGCACAAGTGGTTCTGCTGTACTAGGTATCGACCCATGCTGCAACATCCATATTAGTACCAGGTGTAGCTTCGAAGGGCAGCATTGCAGGCGCTTACTCTGGTATCCAGTGGATCGTACAGATGGCGAAGAACGTCCTGGGATAAGTTATGCCACGCTTGCTTCACGTAGTTCTGTGAGTTGCGGGTTGACAAGTCGCTTCTCGTTCCATCATTCTCCACATGTCCTCGATGGGAGAGAAGGGCAGAGATCGCGCGGGCCAAGGATGTTGGTGAACATTTTACAGAGCGCGTTGAGTTTCACGGGCAGTGTGTGGTCGAGTATTATCCTGTTGGAACAAAACACCAGCTTCCTGTTGCAAGAACAGCAAAAGAACGTGTTTAAGAACATTCCGAGCTCTGGTTAGGGTTCCCTTCAGAAACACCAAAGCTGTACTAGAATAGTAGTTTGTTGCACCCAAAAGCATAAGGCATGGGGTGGAGCCAGTGTGTCTTGGACGAATGCACTCTACCAGACAGTGCTCATAAGGTCTACGTCGTCGGCGCAAACGACTGTCACTTGGGTGCAGGCAGAATCCGATTTCATTGCTGAAGGCCAAGGCGTGCCATTCCAGGTGATTATCTGACATCACCAGTCGAGCCGTGCACGTCGATTCTGTGGCTTGAGTGGAAGAAGGGGTAGAGGTGTGAGCTCCCATAGTGCCATTGCTAATAAGCAGTCTGAAACAGTTCGTGTCGACTCAACACGCTGTGGTAGCGGTTCGATCTGCCGCTCTGCCCCTGCAGTACGATGACCCTGGCGGGCGTCTGTGCTGCGTGAACGTCCAGAACGTCGCCCACGGATGTGAAATTGTTCACGTGACCACTGATGCCAACGTTGTTTCACAACTGATGCAGCACGTCCAACTTATGTGGCAATTCTCCGAAAGAATAATTCCTCCACTCGGAAGGCCGCAAGTTGATCCCTTTCAAACTTGCTCAGTTGGATGTAAGAAGCAAGAGAGCCTCTCTGTGGTATGGCTCAAATGGCTCTGAGCACTATGGGACATAACATCTGAGGTCATCAGTCCCCTAGAACTTAGAACGACTTAAACCTAACTAACCTAAGGACATCACACACATCCATGCTCGAGGCAGGATTCGAACCTGCGACCGTAGCGGTCGCGCGGTTCCAGACTGAAGCGCCTAGAACCGCTCGGCCTCCCCGGCCGTCCTCTGCGATACGGCTGCCTACTTTATTATTTTTTTATTTTTTATTTTTTTAATTTTTTTATTCTTTTTTCAAATTAATTACAAGGATACATATTAACCCACCATCTTACTACATTAGTGGATCCTAATATTACAATCATATTAAAAAGTACAGCAGCTTAATTGTTAACCCTACAGGTATCCATATTCTACTCGTACTATTATTTCTCTACAGTTGTTTTTGTTGATGTATATGCTACTGTCTATACCTACCTAATATACACCGCCTGCAGCGCCACAGATGTTCTAGCGTTTAACAAACCTGTGTTGTTGTTGGCCTTGCCCACCGAGCTGACCCCAGTGGTCGTGCCACTGACACTGGGCTGGCCGGAGACGTTAATTGCTACAGTACTATCCTAAAGAGTTTTCCTAGCTTATCATGCAACTAACCTATTTTTTATCTACACTGTCTTTGTCGGTGCGTGCCATGTTCGGTTAAAAGTTTGCACCTCCCCTCCCCCCCTCCCCCCCTCCCCCTCCTACTCCGAGACATGGAGGATCCCAGTCGTGAAGCGGCTGGCCAAGTCCACGTCCCGGCGAACAGGCTGGGTGCACGGAGTCTAATTCGGGAATTAAATATTATTGATAATTCTGTCAGAGACAGCAAAGGACTTGGAAGAGCAGTTGAACGGAATGGATGGTGTCTTGAAGGGAGGATATAAGATGAACATCAACAAAACCAAAACGAGGATAATGGAATGTAGTCGAATTAAGTCGGGTGATGTTGAGGGTATTAGATTAGGAAATGAGACACTTAAAGTAGTAAAGGAGTTTTGCTATTTGGGGAGCAAAATAACTGATGATGGTCGAAGTAGAGAGGATATAAAATGTAGACTGGCAATGGCAAGGAAAGCGTTTCTGAAGAAGAGAAATTTGTTAACATCGAGTATAGATTTAAGTGTCAGGAAGTCATTTCTGAAAGTATTTGTATGGAGTGTAGCCATGTATGGAAGTGAAACATGGACGGTAAATAGTTTGGACAAGAAGAGAATAGAAGCTTTCTAAATGTGGTGCTACAGAAGAATGCTGAAGATTAGATGGGTAGATCACAAAACTAATGAGGAGGTATTGAATAGAATTAGGGGGAAGAGGAGCTTGTGGCACAACTTGACCAGAAGAAGGGATCGGTTAGTAGGACATGTTCTGAGGCATCAAGGGATTACCAATTTAGTGTTGGAGGGCAGCGTGGAGGGTAAAAATCGTAGGGGGAGACCAAGAGATGAATACACTAAGCAGATTCAGAAGGATGTAGGTTGCAGTAGGTACTGGGAGATGAAGAAGCTTGCACAGGATAGAGTAGCATGGAGAGCTGCATCAAACCAGTCTCAGGACTGAAGAGCACAACAACAACAACAACATATTATTGATTGTTCCGTAAAAAATTCTTTGAGAACTTTACTGAAAATTGTATCTGAAAGATTATTCAGGACGCTACCGCACGACCATGAGCTGCGGACGTTTGCTCTCGGGAAGTGTTCTAGATATCAATGTGAAATTTGGTCAAAATATTATTTGATATTCCCTCTACAAACTGGAATTTCGTCGACCGGAAATGAAGAGCAAAGGCGGAAGTGCCGTCGAAACGAAACAAAATTTCGATATAGACCTCCACCCTCGGTATGTCCCAGGTCAGCCGGCTCGCCTGAAATCTAAATTGAGTTGACGTTAGCGAAGTATATAAGATTCTTTAGGAGTTGTACCTCGCTTAAGTTATTTGGACCATAGGAAACACAATGGCAGCCATTTGAAAAAAAATAGCGGTTTTCACCGATTTTTCGACTTCGTAGGCTAAGTAAAAATATATATAGTTGATGGAATGGAATAAAAGTGGTACAACTCCTAAAAAATTTAGTTATCTTCGTCGGAAACAAAGAATCATACCAATCGGTTAAGTAGATTTGAAGTTACCATGCCGCGCGATGAAAAATACGTCATTTCGAGAAAAACGCGTCTGATGTTTTGACTACATATAAATGCAGTATTATGCAACGTACGTTCAATCTGCTATTCCGGGTCCATAAATTTGTCCTTCCTCTTCCTCACAGAGGGCGTTCTGCTCGATCTGGGCCATCCTGCGCTGCTCCAGAGCCGCTCGTACGGCCGGTGACAAAAGGTTTTCGGCCGCTTGAATTCGGTGGTCGTCCGAATGCTTGGCGAACTGCGTCGAATAGAGTCCCAGGGTCACGTCCATCGTTGTCATGGTATTCAGAATTGCTGAATACCCTTCGTTGAAGCTGCTCACTGCCAGGAAAGTCGGAATCTCCACAGTCTTCGCGCCAGAATGCAAAAGCTTGGGGGCTAACTTCCAAACATAGGCTTTCAAACTTTCATTTGAATTTTGTGTGTTTTCTCCCAAGCACAGGTACAATAATAACTCGTCTTCCGAAAGAAAAACACAAGTGCGTGAAAAAGGCCGATTTCAGGCAGGTGCATTTTTTGTTCAACCGCGAATAACAAACATTTCCGTTCCGTTTTCGGGAAACCCATTTCAGGGGTGTATTCTAAACACTTTTATGCATCCAAAAATGCAATTTAAAGAAAATCGATTTTTTAACCAAAAGATAGTAAACCTCCCCTTAAATAAGCAAAAAAGGTTAGTCTTATGAGAAATAACTTTACGACCCAAAAGTAGATTAAAAAATAAGAGCGTTTTGTAGAATCACTACAAAAGGGAAGCTTAACAGAAGAAAGAACCGTGAAGATATGTAAACAGCGCAGCAAGGTGTGAAACTTTGCAGACTGTGTACAAGGCTATGCAACAGTGTGAGTTTCCTGGTTTCCTGACGGGAGAGCTAATAAAACTACTGCGAGGCGAAACATACAATTTAGTCAATTTAGTTACGGGAGCGAAGTTTCAGTCCTCCGTGGAGGTGGCACCGCAATCTTTCCGCAGAAGAGAGGGTAGAAATGTGCGCCCCTTCCGTAGCGCGGGATGAGACGACAGAAAAGTAAGGAGGAAGCAGTTCGCAAGGCGCAGCTGCCGACTTCTTTTGTGCCGAGTAAGCAGCACAGAGGGCGTAAAGCAGCCAGTGTTGTAGGCGGAAAGGACTGCCGGCCAGATAAGCCGCTAGGAGACACGTGGACTGCACTTTACGTGGACGCGCTCCGCCGTATTAAAGCCACTGCTCTCTGGAGGGACGGCACGGTCTCCTACAAAACGCCCGCACAGCCCAGTGGATTAATCCGTAAATTAATTATCGCCAGATTTTCGGATTAAAGGATTAAATTATAGAGTTAGCCCTCAAAGGGGGAAGGCATTGGGCGACAGCGTATCGATCTCCGCGGCACTGATATCGGCGACCGTGCGAGGCCATCGCCGGGGTAACCTCGACTCGGAGAGCCTAGAGTGCCTAGACACTGGACACGATTTTTCTGTCTTTGTAGGCGGTTCGCGTCGCCACATTCAGCCTAATGGCGAGCTCGGAATTGCTCCAGTGCTCTCATTGCAGGCTGGTAATTGGACTCCATCTCTCCAACTGCTTGCTGGCAGGGTACAACGCTCGGGACGTTCCTTGTTCGCAATACGCAAAATTACCCCGCAGTGACATCTGTCTCGGTAGCCGCGTTATCTAATGTGTTTCACTGAGGAGGAACTCGAATTAATGGTAGGCGAAGAATGTCAGTTAACGACAGAAATTTTCAGCAAATGCAGAGATGCTGACACACAGTTACTGATCCCCATACTATGCGCTACTATTTGGCGGTTTTACTCTAATATCTATGCATGTACCTGTACTGTGATAGCATACTGATGCTGTCTAGTTTGTTTAACAGGGAAGATTAATTCATTTGTTAACAGCAGGAATATAATTAACCAAGGCAACTGTTTTCTTTTAAAAAAATACAATTCATCTGTTTTGTACCGCTGCCAAATTACTCTGCACAATACAACTAAAGGGTAACTTTTTTGAAACCCCGTCAGTTTCTCCCACTGCAATGCAGAAGTTTGAAACTTGACTGGTAGGAGCCTACAAGCTTCCTCTGTAAATGTGTGATAGCGTGGCACTCTGTGGCGTCGCTTTTGGGCTCAGCGGCGCTTCATACACCAAGATGTCGACACACAGCTCAGAACTTCACGCGAGGTGTAAGGTTCAAATTTCGTTGAATGATTTTGAACGGTCCCTTTTGATTCCATCCTGTATATCACGACAAAAATGGCGGTAAAGCTCCACTCCGAAGGTGTCAGATCACGTTGAACGGGGTTTCGGGCACCAGGATGACCTTAGAGGAGAGTTGGTTTGCCCGAGTGTTGTCAAGAAAGTGATTCTGTTGCATATCACATTGCAAAACGTCGTTTCAGGCCGTGAAATATGTGTAGAAGAACGGCCCAAGGGTAGGGGTGGTTTCATTGACGACCTCTATGTAACTTCCTGAAACCTTTTCGTTTTGATGTTGAGTGGCGGTATGTCTGAAATGGTTTGCTCGACCACGCTTATGAAAACCGCTTGATTTCAACGCTGGGCGTCGGGATTCTGACTTATTCCGCAAAGATGACGACCTTCCCATCGTGTGAGGCGTCCACGAAGGTACTAAGCAGAATTGAGGCGAAATTTTGTGCCAATGTGAGAACATTAACTCCTTACAACTCACTTGAACCTCTGTGTCGACACCTTGCTGTCTGAAGCGTCGCAGAGCCCGAGGGTAACGTCGCAAGGCACCAAGTTTGCGGGCAGTTACACAGGGAGGTTGTAGTCGCTTTTAAGGCACACTTCTGCGTTGTAGTGGCAGCAAATGCCGGTGTTTCAGAAAATTGACCCTTTAATTATGCTGCGCAGTGTACTTTTAATGCATCCTCTACAATGACCTTGGGCTAAAACGATACAGTCTCATTACATCGTGCCCGTTCTGTTTAAGACGATCTCAGTAGACGCTTTTGATGGTTAGCCCTTTCTTGAGACAAATACGGTATCGGAAGCACATTCTTACCAAGACACTTTTACTGTCATCATTCTCCTGAAAGACTCTCTACTGTCTATGGCTTGCTCTAGTAGCATGAATGTACAGAGTGTTTCAGAAATAGATGGCATAAATGCAGGTCTGTATTCCCAACTCGTAGAAAAATATTTCTTATAACAGTGTCCGAAAGTGCTTGGTTTCCGAGTTGTGGGTATCGAAAGAGTAGCATTCATCAGAATGTACACTCCTGGAAATTGAAATAAGAACACCGTGAATTCATTGTCTCAGGAAGGGGAAACTTTATTGACACATTCCTGGGGTCAGATACATCACATGATCACACTGACAGAACCACAGGCACATAGACACAGGCAACAGAGCATGCACAATGTCGGCACTAGTACAGTGTATATTCACCTATCGCAGCAATGCAGGCTGCTATTCTCCCATGGAGACGATCGTAGAGATGCTGGATGTAGTCCTGTGGAACGGCTTGCCATGCCATTTCCACCTGGCGCCACAGTTGGACCAGCGTTCGTGCTGGACGTGCAGACCGCGTGAGACGACGCTTCATCCAGTCCCAAACATGCTCAATGGGGGACAGATCCGGAGATCTTGCTGGCCAGGGTAGTTGACTTACACCTTCTAGAGCACGTTGGGTGGCACGGGATACATGCGGACGTGCATTGTCCTGTTGGAACAGCACGTTCCCTTGCCGGTCTAGGAATGGTAGAACGATGGGTTCGATGACGGTTTGGATGTACCGTGCACTATTCAGTGTCCCCTCGACGATCACCAGTGGTGTACGGCCAGTGTAGGAGATCGCTCCCCACACCATGATGCCGGGTGTTGGCCCTGTGTGCCTCGGTCGTATGCAGTCCTGATTGTGGCGCTCACCTGCACGGCGCCAAACACGCATACGACCATCATTGGCACCAAGGCAGAAGCGACTCTCATCGCTGAAGACGACACGTCTCCATTCGTCCCTCCATTCACGCCTGTCGCGACACCACTGGAGGTGGGCTGCACGATGTTGGGGCGTGAGCGGAAGACGGCCTAACGGTGTGCGGGACCGTAGCCCAGCTTCATGGAGACGGTTGCGAATGGTCCTCGCCGATACCCCAGGAGCAACAGTGTCCCTAATTTGCTGGGAAGTGGCGGTGCGGTCCCCTACGGCACTGCGTAGGATCCTACGGTCTTGGCGTGCATCCGTGCGTCGCTGCGGTCCGGTCCCAGGTCGACGGGCACGTGCACCTTCCGCCGACCACTGGCGACAACATCGATGTACTGTGGAGACCTCACGCCCCACGTGTTGAGCAGTTCGGCGGTACGTCCACCCGGCCTCCCGCATGACCACTATACGCCCTCGCTCAAAGTCCGTCAACTGCACATACGGTTCACGTCCACGCTGTCGCGGCATGCTAATAGTGTTAAAGACTGCGATGGAGCTCCGTATGCCACGGCAAACTGGCTGACACTGACGGCGGCGGTGCACAAATGCTGCGCAGCTAGCGCCATTCGACGGCCAACACCGCGGTTCCTGGTGTGTCCGCGGTGCCGTGCGTGTGATCATTGCTTGTACAGCCCTCTCGCAGTGTCCGGAGCAAGTATGGTGGGTCTGACACACCGGTGTCAATGTGTTCTTTTTTCCATTTCCAGGAGTGTATTTCTTCGCGCAGGTTGTTGCTTTTGCAGAAGATGCTTAAAACGTCCACCTCATGATTCAGTACAGGCCTCACATCTCTCTCTCATGTATCTGCCAACACGATCCCAATATCGAGGACTGATTTTTGTTTCCTCAGAACCTGCCACAATGCATTATTAGGTTGTCAGGCGCAGGAGACGAATACACCGATGATTTTGAATGTCCTCACAAATAGAACTCAACAAAGTTGAAAACAGTTGAGCGTGAAGGCCAAGAAACTAGGCCACTTTTACCTACACATCGAACAGAAAACATTCGATCTATGTATCGGCGAGCTGTACAACTGAAAAGTTTGCAGGAGTGGTATCGTCCAACAAGTGATACTACTGACAAATGATCAGTGGAGTGTCTTAAAAAACTGGAGTATCGTGTTTTATCCACCAAGTTTGTCTACGTCTACCTCGTAAGCCTGCTTACAAATATACAGGGTGTTACAAAAAGGTACGGCCAAACTTTCAGGAAACATTCCTCACACACAAAGAAGGATGTTATGTGGACATGTGTCCGGAAATGCTTAATTTCCATGTTAGAGCTCATTTTAGTTTCTTCCACCTACGCTCAATGGAGTACGTTATCATGATTTCATACGGGATACTCTACACATGCTGCTAGAACATGTGCCTTTACAAGTCCGACACAACATGTGGTTCATGCACGATGGAGTTCCTGCACTTTTCAGTCGAAGTGTTCGTACGCTTCTCATCAACAGATTCAGTGACCGATGGATTGGTAGAGGCGGACCAATTCCATGGCCTCCACGCTCTTCTGACCTCAACCCTCTTGACTTTGATTTATGGGGGCATTGGAAGCTCTTGTCTACGCAACCCCGGTACCAAATGTAGAGAGTCTTCGTGCTCGTATTGTGGACGGCTGTGATACAATACGCCATTCTCCAGGGCTGCAATAGCGCATCATGGATTCCATGCGACGGAGGGTGGATGCATGTATCCTCACAAACGGAGGACATTTTGAACATTTCCTGAAACAAAGTGTTTGAAGTCACGCTTGTACGTTCTGTTGCTGTGTGTTTCCATTCCATGATTAATGTGATTTGAAGAGAAGTAATAAAATCAGCTCTAACATGGAAAGTAAGCGTTTCCGGACACATGTCCACATAACATATTTTCTTTCTTTGTGTGTGAGGAATGTTTCCTGGAAGTTTGGCCGTACCTTTTTGTAACACCCTGTATAGGATTCAACTAACCAATCACTAACGATTCCAGCCAACATGTTGAAGGAGAAGCACACTTGGTGACTGTATGGAACAGTTCCTTGTAAGTTTTCATGTGTCCGTACCTGCTGATTGTGGAAGTGTTTAGTACCTGTCGTAAGAATAATAATAAGGCAGGAAAGTTCGGATTTGTAGCTCATTGCTGCAAGAATTCTGGAAGGACACAACTCGTGCAAGTTAATCTCCTGGCGACAGGTCTCGAACACGTTGTAAATGATAAGGATGCAGCTGATGCTCTCGCAACAGTCTCCGGACAGTCGTGTGAGGAACATTCAGTAGCAGGGCAGACCTTCGTGTAATGATAAAAGGAGTTGTGCGCACAGAGTCTAGCATCTCCTCCTCTACTTCTGGAGCGGTAGGTCTTGATCGTCCCATCTCCAAAGCAGGAGACCTAAACTTCCCATGAGCGCACAGACGGCTATGGAGACGTTCAAATGTCTTTCGATCTGAACACCTTGCTGTGGATGCCTCACCAGACACAAACGATGAGCCAGCGCTGCGTTTCTGTTCACCTTACTGTCCATAAAGTCGACTTCCACCAGCTCCTGATTTGAGCGTATAACGAACGCCGAAAACAACACTCAACGTACCTTTCGCCTCGGAATTAACTGTTCTATTCATATCATCTGTCACAGCTACTACTTGAGGGAACAAAACAAGTTCTGGTGAGTGTCTGTGTTTTGAAGGCTATGGCTCGGAAACCACGTATTTCAGGACACCTGTTACAATGAACATTTTATTATCATCTACACGGGGCATAAACTGTGCATTCCTTAATGTCTTAACACGTATCCTGCCATCCTGAACGTTTGATTTAGTGTTTCCACACGCTTTTGTCCTCATTGATTCTGTTGAGAGCTTCCTCATTTCCTACCTGTCGATCCAGGTTGTTAGCTCATAAAGCGCTTGCCTGAAAGATCGCTCAACCGAATCTCAGTCGGACCACGGAATGTTTCAGTCTGCCTTTAATCAAGCATTCACCTCTCCATCCTGTGTAGATTCAACGGGAACGACATTATGGTTCGAATTCAACGTTAAACTGTAGACGCCATTTCCCCAATAGATTTACTGCGGTAGATTCGGAACATTCAGATTGCTGAAGTGACGTCCAATTTAAAGACTTGCATCGGGTTGTTGAGCCACAAGAAACTGTAAATGTCTCTTATCACTAGACTTAATTTTTAGGATGCTTTTATTAACCTGATACGAAGCAGGTGAGGTGAGTGATAAGGTGCTGGGCACATTAAATCCAAAAACATAATTTAACGCCCTTTTTTAAGACATTAATTAAAGTACACTTGACCCAAATAAGACAGAATAAATCAAGACGGAAAATTTAAAACAATTGTTATAGAATCTGTGTTAATGTTGAGAATAATTATTATGTAACTTATTCGCCAAAAGATTAATTATAGTTTTAAGTTACAGATTCAACTAAAAATTTTTCTCCATCACTCACGGTCATACAACTCGGTCTCTACACTGATCGGTCCTTAACAATTTTTAAATGCCACATCCTGCGAATTCAGATACAAGCTAGTAAAAAATGCGGCCCATATCAGAACCAGAAGAAAGAACTTCCATGACAAATAATCTTCGTTAAGAAAACCTTGAATTTACGTACGTAATGTAAATCTAAACAGAATTGAGCTTTAAACGTGACGAAAGTCACTTCAAGCAATCAGTACAAATTAGCCACTTACAGTAACGGCCTAAAGTAAGTACAAACTACATCTGTTTACACTATTTAAGGGGAACAGTACAGAATTTTAATTTTTAGAGGCGCCAACTAAATGAGGATCATGAGACTCGTTACCCCAAGCAGAGAGATATCAGAGGCGCTTTTCAATCACGTAACCTCTTATTCAAAGTAACAGACAACTGCAAATTAAGTTTGATACAGTAAGTGATCAGACATCATAAGTAACAACAGGATCGGTTACTGTCATAATGTGTCACGGTTGAAACGTCCCCTTTGGAAAATTATACAAGACTGTGCTCATAAACCTCTTACACTATTTGCTTTTCAAACAGCTGAGCAAAACTGAACGTACTCACACATTCACTAAAGTGACACACAATATTTTTAGCGCAACGCAATCGGACTATCAAAAATCCCTACAAAAGAATGGCTCTGACAAACATTAAACTATACCTTTCACAAATCACTCACCTCACAAAAATCTTCGTTACTCAAGCTACTGCAATACAGCGAGCGCCACTACTGCCAGCTAAATAAAAGATTCAAACTACTGAAGGCACTAACTACTGATAGTCTTAGCAAATGAAAGATTCTAATAGAGAACAAACAATGTATTTACCTCAATATTCATAATATATACAGCAGTTCATGACATTTTTCAAAACTCCGCCATCTCTCTCCCCACATCCACCACTGCTGGCGGCTCACCTCCAACTGCGCAACGCTACGCGCTGTTCACATCCAGCTGCCCAACAATACAATGGCAGACAACAATGCAAATTAGCCACAGACTGCACACAGCACAGCCAGTGATTTTCATACAGAGCGCTACGTGGCATTACCAATATAAAAATCTAAACAGCCTTCTTACATAGCCCCCATGCTCCCCACAAAAATTTTTACAAATTGTTTTGGCCAGTGGCCAATAATGATTTGATAAAATTTTTCATAAATACAATAACACAGATATCAAATGCACACACTTTTGATACAATGTTGGTCAAAAGCTAAAATTTTCTCACAGTCTATAAAGACAGTCCAGATTGTTCATCACAGTAAAATTTCAGTGTTTTTTTTTCTAAGTCTGAGCAGTAAAAGACAATGCACACGGAAGTAGTGGATTTCCATGCAGTCGTGAAGAAGTAGTGTTGTCCTTCCAACGGAAAGACTGTGCTGACTCTTGACATGCAGACAGGTAATGGGCCACAACAGAGCAAACCCACAGCAGAGTCAGTCGAAGTTGATGAATATTGGTAGGTAGGTCATCACAGAGCAGACCCACTGTAGTCCTGGTAGAGATTACGGTATTGGTGGGCCACCAGAGGTGTAGACCCACTGCAGTCCTTGTAGAAATAATGGTATTGGTGAGTCATCAAAGGTGTAGACCCACTGTAGTCCTTGTAGAGATGGCCAGCAGCCATCTGTTGTGACTGTGCAGGTGCACAATCACCATTGAAGAGTCTTGCAGATAATATAGCAAGTCCATAACCACAACTTGTGCACTCACAAAGTTTTTGGAATTGTCCTTAGAACCAGCAATGCTGTTATCCAGTCCCTTGCGGAATTAGTAACACACGTGAAAACACTAACAGTCCCAACTTCTCACATATTGTCCATATAGTATGACCAACAGAAATGTGTGCAGTGAAATGTAACGTACAAGTTACTTAATTTGATGAACTGGTGTCAATTACAATTTTATAACATGAGAATACAATTACAAAGGTACAAAATACATCATTAAAGAACGTAACAATACAGATAACATTTGTAGTAATACAGGCTTTACAAAAGAATCGAAATAACATATACATCAGTGTTACAGGAATTATGACATGAGTACATACATAAAAGATCAGAATAACTTTCGAAACATCAACTTTACACGTGATGAGCATTAAAACAGAACAGAATAAATAATGTCTATAGCTTAGTATTAGAGAAATTCTACAACATAAATCTTATTAGCTAAACATATAAAGACAGAAAGAACATATATACACAAGGGTACACAAACATATAGTGGGATAACACAAAAGAAAGGACAGAGTTTGTTTTACTGCAGTATTTCGCATGGAGATCTCCCTTGGTTCATCATTATTCCCAAAAGTCCTACCTATACCTGCTTTCTGTACTTTTTTTGTATAACTTCTCAATACATTTCTTCCAATTCATTGCAACTCATTCTCTTATAGGCTACCCCCTCTTAAGCTAACTTAAATCTACTGAGCTCAGATGCTAAAATAAGGGACGAGGCAATGCAGCAGCACATAACAAATTAACACAAACAGCAATGCAAAAAAAATGGAAAATTGCAAAGCAAGCTACAGTAAATCTAAATTACCAAGCAATGCACCATTACAAATAATATGAGCCAATGTGCAGCAACAATAAAAATAAATCAATAGTAAAACTAGCTTAACAGAGTAATACAAAGTGAAATTTAGTAGCACTATGCCTGGCAAACAGCAGCAGAAATAACTTATATCTAAACATGACATAGCTCAAGCAGAAAAAAACATTACACTAAAGACAATAATGCAGACAAGGGAAATGCATATTCACATCTTAATGTCTATGTAATTAAAGTGGTGCACCACAACTTATTCTACGAAAAATATTACCATGTACTTGAAAAGAATATTATGTATACAGTTACTGTTACTAGTTTCTTCTTATTATTCTTTCCTTTCCAAGTGCTCCTTTTTTTAAAGAATGTGGATCATAAAATGATTATTTAATAGATCTGTTGACAGAAAGTGTTCACATTAGCAAATGCATTTTATTTTCTAAAAGCAATGCTGCAACACAGCTGGAAACCAGATACCAAATGAAATAAGCAATTACGCAAACCAAAGCATAAAAATATCATTCAGTAGTCATGTGACATTTCATAAGTTAGTATAAATTCTCTCAACTCTCGTAGAAAGACGCTTGTCATAATCAGGTGTGCAGATAAAAGTATCTTTCCAAGTAATGAGGGTGTCGCATTTGCAATGTTTTCTCTAAAGGAATGTCAATGGCGAGGATAATGGCCTCTCTTTTTTTTTCTACCTGTGCTTCCGGAAAGGCACACCCTAATGGCTTGTTCTCCAGGTGTCTGACACACCTGTGTGCCCACGACGCACGTGCAGGTGGTCACTTAACTTTCTTACGGAAATATTTACGACAGCAGCTTCCGCTACAGTGACAGTCTCATATAAAAATATTTCACAGGTCAAGAATTTGCGTTGCAAATGTGTAGAAACAAAATCCTATGAATATAACATTGTCCAAAAAATTTTCGCCTTAATTGTGATACATTCACGCATTTACACACATTTCATAACTCTTAAAGTACGACTCTCAGCTTATTGATCATAAACATACCTCAACAGCATAATACACATCGTCATCGTAAAAATAACATCATAACACCTCAGTCAAATCTCAAAAAAGTCATAGCTTTCTGCAATAATTTCAAACCATAAAAAATTCTCTGCTCATGACAAAAGTGTCATCTGCCTCAAACGTACTTTAAAATCGTGATACCATACCAAATACATCATTCAAAGCTCTCATAGTATCACAATGGTTCTGAAAAAATATGAACAGTTCACAAAGTACAGACAAAATACAATTTCATAACCGTGAAGCTACCCAACTGTGTAATTGCGTAAACATCTGTCACTGACGTAGTAAAAAGGTTTGTCTCTCTCAGTTAAATGATCAGATAGCTGTGTAATTGATGTATTAGAGAAATATGGTACCGATGTGTAAAGTTGTATAAGCAAATACCATATTAGCTAGGGCTCCTTGTGCTTGCCACACACATGGTACACAAAGTAGGCGTGTACCCCCCTGAGGATTAATGTAATTATACCCTCAGGTGTTACAGACTACAGCAATGGAATGAAATGTATCACAGAAAACTTTCTTTGTATTTCAAAAATCTTGAAAAATAAATGGTTTAAGTACAAAATTAAGCACTCAAATGCGTGTCCTATAGCGCTAAATGTGCATCTTGTTGTAAGATAATCTCTGTGGAAGTGTCGTAATTATCGTCCTCCAAAAGCTAAGTTCTGCAGAAGCCAATGTACTTACCTCATGATAAACAAAAGTGAAATGCTTTGCGTATAGATATCTTACTTATTACGCTTATTGCCGTGATGAGGAAAGTACTGTGCTGTAACGTATTGTTGTCCTACGGAAAAGGCTGTCTCCTTGTAGCCATACCACAAAAGTCACCACTAAAACATGTCTCACTTTATAGAAGAATTCAGAAAAAACTGTGCAGATATAAAACAGATACACCGCAAAAGCAACATTGTAAATTGTCACGCATTAGCAGCGTCGTGATAAAATCGTGTAGCTGTCACATAAACTAACCACTGTGTCATCTGGCATTTCACAGAAAGCACCTCAAATCCAGAATCCACTCTCAAGCAAACAAAAATGTTGCATGAAAATCTCATTAGCAGTGCTGGTATATGTTCTTAGTTGTAAGCCGTATATTCGTTACGTAATCGTGCAACTAACAAGGAGGAATGTATAAATAACAACACTGTGTCGTCTGTTCGCAATAACAATGCATTCGCAATTACTTGTCTAAGTTACCTATGTTCTTGACTGGATAGTTAGTTAGCTTTAAAACATAGTTGCATGTTAACAGTTTGTAAGTGTGACAAAGAGTACTAGCAACGTGAAGTGAAAAATTTTATGGCAAAGACAAAGTCAAATAGCAGATTATCTTTCAATAAACGGTTTTACATGTAAAATATGGTGTAAACCTTTACTCTTCCTAGTACGCAGAGTTTCAACTTCAACGCAATTATCATGTGGTATACGTCGGATTCTGTAAGGTCCATTGTAAACTAGAAAGAATTTGTGACTCAAGTGTTTCTTATGTGACAATGAATGAGCTTTAATGAGAACTTTCTGACCAATATATAATTTCTTTGCATTTGCTTTACCGTGTAGTTTTCTCCTTTTCTCTGCTGCAGATTTTATATTTTTAAGAGCCAAATCAATTATGTCTTTGTGTCGAAGTTTACGTGTATTCGGGAAAGGTACAAGCTCTCTGATTCTGTTCAGTGGTTCTTCATTCTTTAGTACGAGAGTAGGTGGTAAAGCAGTGGAATCATGAGGCATTTCATTCAGCACATTTTGAAATAAGTGTAAATATCTGTCCCAATTCTGATGCTTTCTGTGACAATAAACTCTGCAAACCTTATTGATTTCTTTCATAATCCTTTCAGACGGGTTACAATGTGGTGAATACAATGAAATAAAAACAGATTTGATTTTATGATTCCGAAGCATGCGTGACCAAACAGCAGATCTGAATTGCGGTCCGTTATCTGAAATGACTTTAGCAACGTGGCCAACTTCATGTAAGAAATTTTTAACAAAGGCGTTGGATACAGACCGTCCAGTGGCTTTACGTAACGGAGTGAAAGAAACAAATTTTGAAGTAAGTTCAACAGCGACTAGAACGTACGAAAACCCATTCGATGTTCTGACAAGGGGTCCCAAGAGATCAACAGCAGCAAATTATTTTAATTTAGAAGGAATAATTGGAAACAACGGAGCACGATGTGAGATAGTAGACGGTTTCGCGTTTTGACAAAGTTTACAAATAGACAAGACTCTTCGAATTCGCTTTTCCATATTGTTAAAATAACAAGTCGTTCGAAGAATATGATAACATTTTCGTGGGCCAAAATGTGAAAAGCTGAAATGAATGTACCAAATGAGCTTATTAACAAAATCGTCAGGAATGCAAAGTACCCATAGCTTGTCATCAACAGTGCAGCGTTTGAAGAGTATGTTGTTTCTAACCAGATAATAATGCCGAATCTGAGTGTGTCTCTTTTCATGCCATTTACTTTTGATATCTTTCCAAATCGGATCTTTATCTTGTTCATGAGCAATGTCCTTTAAAGATGTGGTGATGAAGTTTTCAAAGGCGACTTTCTGAATGTAAAGAATACTGAAATTTTTCTCGAGGTTGCCTTCTGTGTTACTTTTCTCAAGCCCAGCCGGTGCGCGTGACAGTGCGTCCGCAACAATGTTCTCCTTGCCGGGAATGTAGACTATTGTGAAGCGGAATTCTTGCAGAAACAATGCCCAACGTTTTAACCTGTCATGCTTTAATTTTGAAGACATAAGAAATTGTAATGCACGATGATCACTGTATACTTTTACGTGCTTACCAGAAAGAAAGAAACGGAATTTGTTAAATGCCCAAACGATAGCTAAAGCTTCTAATTCAGTAACGGAATAATTTTTTTCAGATTTTGTTAGCACTAGGCTAGCAAAAGCAATGGTTTTCTGAACAGTAGTGTCATTTTCTATGGCTTCTTGAAATAAGTGGGCACCAAGACCGACTTTAGAAGAATCCGTGCTAAGACAGAAATCTTGTGACAGATCTGGATGAGCTAGTATTGGCGCATGGAGTAACGCTTCTTTCAAAGAACTGAATTCCAACTGTGCTTGTTCGTCCCAGTTCCAAATAGTATTTTTTCCAGTGAGAGAACAAAGTTTTGGTGTAACTAGAATTTGCATATTCAGAAAACGACGGTAAAAATTTACGAGACCTAGAAAACTGCGGACTTGTTTTTTTGTGGATGGAACTGGAATGACTCTGATTGCTTCTAACTTTTCAGGATCCGGCTGAATGCCTTCAGAAGAAATAATATGTCCCAAAAACTTCACCTTTGACCTACCGAATTCAGACTTTTCCAAGTTAACTGTAATTCCAGATTCTGCAAAAATACGTAACACGCTGTTGAGGATGCGATTGTGTTGTTCCCATGCGGCTTCTGCTATCAGAATATCGTCCACATATAAGGTGATGTGACGTTTTAAGAACTCAGGTAATATAGAATTTAGCCCGCGAATGAATGCTGCCGAAGAAATGTTCAAACCAAAAGGAAGTTTCCGAAACTCATAACAAACGCTGAAACAAAGAAAAGCTGTGTATTTTCTACATTCTGGATGAAGTTCGATCTGATAAAAGCTGGATCTGAGATCAATGCAAGACAACACTTTTACACCATTAAAATTTTGAAGAAGTTCTTCCATCGTCTGCGGCCTGTCTGTTTCAGGAATAATGATAGTATTGATTTGTCTCGAATCTAAGACAAGCCTGATCGATCCATTTTTCTTCTCAACAACATGTAACGGATTGTTGTATGAGCTTACTGCAGGCTCAATAATGCCCTCGTCAAGCATAGATTGTATTTCTGTTCTAACATGGTCCCTATAATGTGCTGGAATTACGTATGGTCTAACACAAAATTTAGTATGCTCACGAACACGAAATTGGTATTGAAATCCCTTGATTGTTCCTGTTTTGTGAGTAAAAACTGTGGAATGTGCTTGTAAAATCTCAAAAAGGTCCTGCCTATCAGTGTCATTACAATTCTCAATTGTTTGAATTTTATTCTGAATTAACTCATTGGTTGCAAATATGCTGTCGGTATCATCCCTGTAAGTACTTGCAGAGTGATTGTTAGTGTCTAGTTCCGTAGAAAATTCCGAACTGTTGTCTAACAGAAGGCCGATTAATTTCCTCATCATGGTTTGAGAGCCAGTCTTCAAATTTCAAAGCTATTGATTTACCTTCTTTCTCTAAACTTATTTCAGCATCGTGAAAGCTTAAGATTGCTTTGTATTCATTCAAAAAGTCTACTCCCAGTATAATTTCCGTCGACAATAATGGAACAATAAGAAAGTTCATAGAGAAGCTGTGGCTTTGGCAAAAGAATTCTAAGTTGGTTTGTTGGCGTACATCTACACTTTTTCCAAAGATTGCACCTTGTAATTTAATCTTACGTAACGGAAGTGTGGGGCAATCGTTCGATTTGTTGCATTTGCTAAAAGCTGTTTCACTAATTACTGAAATGGGACTGCCAGAGTCAAGTACTGCCGTAAATTTTACGTCATTTACTGTAATGTGAATCACAGGATGTGCAATGTTGTTAAGTTTTACGTCGTGTTCCTGGAGTAAGATGTCCCTAATGTCTTCCGTTTTTACGTAATTACTAGCTACGGCAGCTGTGTCGTCAGTTTCATAAGTACGTCTTGTGGCTGCCAGCGGTGTGAGTCATTGCCTATTGTCTCTTTGTTGGCGCGCGTCGTTATTGGGATTTGGAGACCTAACTTCTACAAATTCACGTTGCCCAGAGGGCCCAGCTCTGTTAGAAACCCGCCAGTTCTGATGAAATTCACGTCTGTCGTTTTGTCGATAGTTTACATAGTTTCTTTCTTGTCTGTCACGTGGTGGAGAATTTCTCCCTGAGTCGTAACTGCATGCTGGACCGTTGCGTCTAAAGTTATTCTGTCTCCCTTGATAATAATTGTTTTGGTTCCCGTATTGTCTGTTTCTCGGATTGTCTCTGTGATAGTCATTACCGCAGAGAGGTGATCTTTCCCTGTAATTATTACTACTCTGCCAACGGTTGTCATACGGGTGGTGTCTGTTTTGGTCACGATTTACGTTATGAGAATAGCCTTGTCGTGTCCAGTTATTATTTCTTTCATCGCGGAACTGCGACGGATGTGACCTGTAGTTGCTGTGTTCCTGTTTTCGCATCCCGCGACTGCCTGTGTCAATTTCTAGTTCTTGTAACAGTCCCTGAAAAGCTTCAATGTGGTCTTTGCAACGTCCTGCTAAAATAATATGTCGTAAATGTTCAGGCAGTTTGATTAAGCAAATTCGGATGAGTTCTGAGGGGCTGTATGGGTTTGACAGGTACTGATTCTTGTGCAACATGTCTTCAAAATATTTCACAAGACTGGAAAATTCAGATTGTTCGAAATGTTTCATCATTATGATGCCATGTTTTACTCGGTCTTGTGTGGCTTGAGACCAATATGCTGAGAGGAAGGCATGGTAAAATTCTCCTTCACTGTGGCAATCGTGAATGACCGATCGCATTCTTACAGCTGGTTCATTCTCTAAGTAGCCACACATAAATTCTAACCCGTGCTCCAATGACCAGTTGGGAGGGAAACAATGAGAGAATTGATGGAGCCACGCTTGTGGATGAATGTCGTTGGCAGAATTCTTAAACGTTTTGAATTTACGTGTAGTAATGAACAGCTTATAATCAAAATCATCATGTGGGCGAGTCGCATGTCGGTCATTGTTACGTCGTTTCGGCGGTTCCATCTCAAAATTCGGTGTACCTTGCCAATTTCTTTCATAATTTCCGAAGTGCCCTGTGTTATTAATTTGTGGCTGTTGCGTATTTCTACGTCCCTCTTCCCGTATTGGAGCGCGAGTGTCCTCTGAAATACGTAATTCTTGCATTACCTGTGTCAGCTGATCTTGTACTTCCCGGATTTCTCTTTGATGTTGCGTATCAGTTTGATTCAGATTTTGTTTCAGTTTCCTAATTTGTTCGCTCTCTTCTGTGTCATTAAAGACTACCGGTTTTGCGTCATTCAGATTATCATCTACCTTCGTAGATAAATTATTTAGCTGATCCGAAAGTTGAACTACTTTCTCTGCTAATGTACTTATTTCCTCCATGTGTCTTTCTGAACCAATTTTCAGGGTATTTACTGTGTCCTTTAAATTTTCCTGAGTTTTTGCAAGTTGCATAACCGAATCGGTAGATGCAACTGAGTCAATTTTAGCTTGCAAGGTCTCATGATTTTCATGAACAATAGTTTGCAGTTCTTTTATGGCTGCTTCGTGATTCTGTAATGCATTTTCATGACGCGAAAAAATAGGTTGGAAATGCTCACAAATTTCTGTTTTTGCGTCATTACAGACTTTTTGACATTTCGATTCGATGTTATGTAACTCAGTAGTTAAATCTTCACGTGTTTGTTCAAGTGTGGTGTCTAACTTTTGAAGATTTTGTTCCATTGTGTCTAACTTTTTAAGATTTTGTTCCACTGTGTCTAACTTTTTAAGATTTTGTTCCACTGTGTCTAACTGTTGCTGTGTTTGTCTCTGGTATTGTTCCATTGTGTCTAACTTTTGAAGCTTTTGCTGTGTTTGTCTCTGATGTTGTTCCATTGTGTCTAACTTTAGAAGATTCTGTCCCATTTGTCTCTGATTTTGTTCCATTTGTTGCATTAATTGCAATAATAATGTATTAGTGTCTGGAATCTGTTTCTCTATGCTTTTTGGCAGTGCATTTTCACCGGCAACATTCACATTTTGACAAGCAGAAAATGTGTCTTGACTCATTTGAGAAATCGGTGAGGACCCAAAACCGAAGTCTACAGTATTTGCAGTATTGTGTTCTGTCATTTCGGATTCCTGAGGCGAGCTGTTGCCGACCGATCGATCGATAATGCTTCCCTGTTCACTACCTGTTTCACTGTCTACACCATTATTTGCCGCCCGCTCCATTTCCCTATGCACAGTTACCAAATTACTACTTCGAATGTCTGTTAATTCACTACCCAGTGGTGCTGATAAGCTACGCTCGTCGTCACTATTATTTCTCAGTTTACTTTGGAGCCGAGTGTTACGTTTTTATCACACGCCATTATTGTCACAATATTTCACACGATAACACAGAAAAGCACAATTTGAATAGCAAAAATAAGAGAACACATTAACATTGCACTGAAAATAATATGTAGTTAATTGCAAGCGCAGCTGCGAAATACTTGGTGCAAATCTACATGCATGCCACAACTGTTTTACAGTACAACAATGAAAAACTACAACTACAAAGGAAATTCTCTCTATAATTACGCGCTAGCAATAAACAAAAGCTACACTAATTACACAAACTACAAGAAAAAATCAGAAGATTCCAGTGAGGTATCCTAGGCTAAGGGTCGACATATGAAACGTCCCCTTTGGAAAATTATACAAGACTGTGCTTATAAACCTCTTACACTATTTGCTTTTCAAACAGCTGAGCAAAACTGAACGTACTCACACATTCACTAAAGTGACACACAATATCTTTAGCGCAACGCAATCTGACTATCAAAAATCCCTACAAAAGAATGGCTCTGACAAACATTAAACTATACCTTTCACAAATCACTTACCTCACAAAAATCTTCGTTACTCAAGCTACTGTAATACAGCGAGCGCCACTACTGCCAGCTAAATAAAAGATTCAAACTACTGAAGGCACTAACTACTGATAGTCTTAGCAAATGAAAGATTCTAATAGAGAACAAACAATGTATTTACCTCAATATTCATAATATATACAGCAGTTCATGACATTTTTCAAAACTCCGCCATCTCTCTCCCCACATCCACCACTGCTGGCGGCTCACCTCCAACTGCGCAACGCTACGCGCTGTTCACATCCAGCTGCCCAACAATACAATGGCAGACAACAACGCAAACTAGCCACAGACTGCACACAGCACAGCCAGTGATTTTCATACAGAGCGCTACGTGGCATTACCAATATAAAAATCTAAACAGCCTTCTTACACGGTCAGAAAGATTTTAGTTGCTAACAAAGCCTTCCAAATATCCAGAAATTCGAGGCGTTATTTATAGTCGACGGCCTCTGAAATGAAAGGAGAACAGTAGTATGTAAACAAGTCAGTCGGAGGTAAACATGCTGCAACGCAAGCAAGTAATGGCGTCGACAGCAAACACATTTAATCAAGCAAGTAATGGCGTCGATAGCAAACACATTTAATAATAATAATAATAATAATAATAATAATAATAGTATGGCACCTGCATATGGAAACACATCCCGTGACCGTCACACATTTTAGTCACGTAATTCGGATAGTAATGTAAAAAAAAAACCTACCTAAGAACTCTCCACAGCAAATTTTAAAGTTGTTGTCTAAGTACAAACTGCTCGTCAAGGTTGTGATGGTTCAGAAACCTAATTTCGTGGCACCCTGAAACTTATGCCACGAATTACACATACGAAAGAAGCAACGCAAAATTACTGGAAATTGATTGTCCCAAATGGTGTAATTGCCACACTCTTATGCATACAATACAACCGCTCGCTACAATTACGAGCATATTATAGCAGCAAGACAATTTAATACATCTTGAAACCCCAATAAGGGATACGCATCTTCTATAGTCAGTGTACACGACAATGACTCCTGACGGACGGAATGTTGACTCATTAGAGACCGTCTAAATCCACAGATCTGTCATTCGCCAGGAAGTGCAGTTGTGAACGAATCCACGGTGCGTCCACTCAACGGATCTTAGTTCAAGCTTGAGAGCAACAGCAGACGGCACAGTTCCCAGTCTTGGCTGCCGCCATCGGCATTGCTCAGCCGAATGTGCGAACGTCCTCTCCATGGTCTTGTACTCGCTGTCACGCGTCCCCTCAGTTGTTTACACTCACAGCGTTCCTTCGACTGTTTCCATCTGCTCTCGCTCGGCTCGCGCTGCCAAACTCAAAATCTCCTTTCTCAGCCAGCTGTACTGACCTCTCGCTGCCAGCCATCCGCCTCAGATGTTCCACCCTTCCTCTATACTAACCTCCAAAGACATCGATATAGCAGGCGCACGGCACAAGTGTGTACCCACATCTCAAATGCTATGATTCTGTTCTTTTCTCAATTTTCCATCAGTTTACTAATACTTCGATAATATGTTGAGTTTCAGACTTGAATTATGAGAAATTTATTTCACAGCTTAAGGTGTATGTTTGTATGTTGTACGTTAACCGGGGACCTAGAAACGACGGAGAGGGTCCGTCCCCGCCGCAGCCGCAATGGTCCACAACCCCACGGCGACTACCGCAGTCCAGTTCACCCCTCCGCCGCCCCACACCGAACCCAGGGTTATTGTGCGGTTCGGCCCCCGGTGGACCCCCCCCCTCCCCCCTCAGGGAACGTCTCACACCAGACGAGTGTAGTCCCTACGATTGCGCGGTAGAGTAATGGTGGTGTACGCGTACGTGGAGAACGTGTTTGCGGAGCAGTCGCCGACATAGTGTAGCTGAGGCGGAACGAGGGGAACCAGCCCGTATTCGCCGAGGCAGATGGAAAACCGCCAAAAAGCCGTCCACAGACTGGCCGGATCACCGGACCTCGACACAAGTCCGCCGGGCGGATTCGTGCCGGGGACCAGGCGCCCCTTCCCGCTCCGGAAAGCCGTGCGTCAGACCACTCGGCTAACCGGGCGGGCAAGGTGTATGTTTGGTAACAGCAGACCTCTTTTGTCGAGGAATCTGCTCATGGTCTGTGCTCTTGTGTCTTCCTTACTCCATCCATTGTGCGTTGTCCTGTATCAAACGTAGCAGAATGAGTTTATTTTGTCTATTACGTATTGCTTGATTCTCATGTTACACTTTTCACAAATCTTGTTCTCGCTGCTCCTAAATGGCCGCGTCCTTTTCTCGAGCCGTATCCTGTGCCCAATGGACTGTTTCGTTCCATTCATTGCGTCCTTTTGCAACAAAATCCTCCAGCAAATACCGTTCTATCAGGCCCACGCGCATTCTTCTGAGTGCCGTATCGGCACTCTATAAAACTCTTGCTGTGTCAGACAGTCAAAATACAACATCGTTCACATCACCCTAAAGCGGTCCTCCTCACACCTGACGAGGCAGCTAACGTTGACGGAGACGAGGGCTGGACATCCGACCTGTAGAGAGGCAGCGCCATCGGCACACAGGACGAGCTCATTAACGTCATTTGTGCTCTCCAGTGGCCATTGTCCTTTGTATTTGGCTCGCAGACCACATACTTTCCTTAGGAAAACGAATGACCGTAAAATAGCTGCATTAACTCCGACGACAGTGAAGACGATTGTGGAGGCGTCGATGGCTTGAGCAACAAGTGCAGGAATCTACACAATTGATCTGAGGTACTTATTATTGGAAGTTGTTCGTTAACTCAATGAATTTTCACCCCATTTTCGATTATGAATTGAGCATGGTTAAAGTTTAGTCTGTAATGTCAGTTTGCCCATGCCTAATACCCAAGCTCTCGATGTTGCCTTCTCTACCATCACTCTGAAGTATCGGTAACGTACTTCATCACACACACTTCAAGATCGAGATTCGTTTCGTAATTTCACTTGAATGAAAGAGGAGATTTATTCAAAGCTACTCACCATAACTGAAAAAAAAATTTCCAGGAAGTTACAAATATGAGGCAACCCATAAACCCAGACACAGGTATATATATATTTTACATAAATTTTCATAAAGGCCACTGGGGAAACATTCCAGTTACTGCCTTTACAACAAGAAATGCAGAAAATACATTTTTTATAATAAGTAACATCGATTTTTGAGATAATATTTCTGTAAAATGAATGAGAAAGACCCAGAATCTTTTAAAAAATGAAAGACGAAAAAAAATTGTGGCAGCAGAAGGACGCGAATCTATTACTTTTCACTTCGTAACTCATAATCACATGACACTACCAACAGCGTTACACTTTCGACATAGCAACTTCATTCCTCTGATTGTCATACACTATCTAAAGATCTAGAGGCTATTACTTTTCACTTCGTAACGCATAATCACATGACACTACCAACAGCGTTACACTTTCGACATAGCAACTTCATTCCTCTGAATGTCATAGACTATCTAAAGATCTAAAGGCTGCTTTTAAATATGTTATTAGTGGACATTTAATACGAAAATGGTACAAAAAGACACACTTTTGAAAGGTCATCATTGTTCCATAGCATTCAAATGGTATACATCCGTGACACACAAGTTCTAACACTGCAAATATCAACTACTCGCAGTGATTAACTATTGATAGACAGCTTCCTGTCATTTTATTGTAGCAAATAGTAGCTAGAGCGACATGTTTTCGATATCCTCACATATCTGGTGCTTTCAAAAAGCTTATATTCATACCACATATTCAGTGAGAAAGAAAATCCACCAAATACGATACGATGTGGTGGATCCTATATTCTGCTTGTAAAGTCGCATCTCATTGGCCATGTTCCTCTCCATGTGGCAAAAATTTGACACCCCAGAAGTAATATGATAAGAGGAATGCCGGGACAGTTTTAATTTATTCATGATAGCGAGTCTCCCTGTGGGGTCCCCACACCTCCTCTCTGTGAGGGGTAGATGCGGCAATGTCGCACTGTCCACTTTCGCATCTCCTCCCCCCTCTACCCCGCTACCATCCCCTTCTTCTTCTCCTCTCTCTCGCCTTTGAACTGACAGGAAACAGACTCAGTCTGCACAGAGCTGCCGGAGAGGGAGGACATAAGGTTCTATGTTGGGAATTATGTTCATTTATTTATATGTGTGTTATCCTGCTGGAAGAATTTCCTCAATCTTGAGGAGGAAAATATAACTGACAATTACCCTGTAGCCTCAATGGCTTAAATCTGGCAGGACGATAGAAAAATGCTTTTGTGAAAAACAATTGTCCACACATAGAAAAACGCTCAAACACCGATAACTGAAACAAACCACAGCCTGGTCCACATATCGAAAAACGCTTTGTAATTCACCGCATAACTTCGAACTAGACAGAGAAAAACATTCGAAAAGCTTCGGCTAAAAGACACCTGTTCTAATAACACACTGCTTACTACAGATATAAGAACTTCGTCTACACAGGTATAAAAACACACACACCGAGAAAACATCAATGAAACTGTCACAACAAAACCGGACATTGCGAGAAAATCATCGATGAAAATTATCCTAATTACACAATGCTAAATATGGTAGTGGAAAGAAACCATAAAGTGGTCTACACATACGAAAATGCATGTCGTGAAAAAAGTAAACGCTCACCATGCGTAAACTGTTGTATCATGAAGAAACAGATGTCACATAACTTTGATAAGATCCCTCTAATGCAATACACGAAGCAGTTGCCGCCTGAGATTCTACATAAATTACCCACCACTGCTGTTGGTGTTCCCACACCACTGTCGCCACCACTGTATCCGTCGTTCAGCTGATAGCACTGGCCCAACCAGCATGGTGCCTGTGGTGGGCTAGCATCAAACTATTGTATCAGTCTGCAGCGGCCTGTAATGCCGTACTTTCTCGATGCTTTATTTCATCCCTGCTTGCACCCTGGATAGCTTGCATTGTCTCAGCTTGTGTGTGTGTGTGTGTGTGTGTGTGTGTGTGTGTGTGTGTGTGTGTGTGTCGCTGTGTCAGTAGATTGAGGGAGAGAGTGTGTGGGAGGTCTCAGCTTGTGGATCCAATACACAAAATAGCGCAACTCTACTCTGCTATGTGTGTGTTTACAATAGAATAACGTCAACAGCATATCTCACTGCAGTAATCCATTTACGTGCATGTGTATTTTTGCAGTAGTTTGTAGATACCATGACTATGTTGGGGGCTATGTATCGGAGATGGATAATATAAACAGAACTAGCAAGCCACCTCTGGTAAGCAGTAAGTGGATATAGGTATGGTTAAATATCGAAAGTATGGAAAAAAGTCACAAAATCAGTAAAATTATATTATGATATGTTATTGCTGGATATCTGTATTTTCACTTACAGTGTACTGGAAATGCGTGAGCTCACAGAATAATTACTTTGATTATATCGATCATGCTGCATGTATGGATCTCATATCAAAGTTGTTTCCATAGACATATTGAAGACCTGTGTAAATTTTTGTCACGTGTACTGGAGAAAAGCCAAGTCAGTAGTCAGTATGGGGGAGGGTGGGCTGAGAGCATCATGAGATCGAGTACGATGAGACATTTTGTTGATGTGACAAGTCATACAGAGCAGTGGTTTGCAATCCGAGTAATTGGAAAAAATGTGCTGAATTATGGAAAACCTGGTAAGATTGCGAAAATTGATGGAAAATGCTTGAAAATGAGGAAAATTCGGCAAAAATTAGGTTATTCACATGTTCGCCTACGTCTATGAAAATCGCTCCATTCCTCCACTGATGAGAATGACAACTGATTGTGCATACTATCCATGATCTGTGGGTTTAAGTCCTGCAGAATACACCTTTATTCCACATGTGGTTATGCATTACAAGCCATATAAAATTGGGCAAAATACATTGAAATTACAGAAAACCTGGTAAAATTGTAAAAATTGATGGAAAATATGTAAAACTGAGGAACATATGACAAAGAATAAGAGTACTTAAATGCAATCCTGTGTCTATTAAAAATATCATTCCATTCCTCCACCAGTGCAACTGGCAACTGATGGTACATACTATCCATACTAAACAGTTTAAGTCCTGCACAATATAGCCTGTTCCACATACAGTTATGCATTGTAAGCTAAAAATTAAAGACATGATGTCCGATGATTTAGTGGTCAGGATGATCAACACCTTGGACACCAAAACAGTGATCGTATACCTGGGTGCAATATGATGAATGAATCCGACATATCTATATCCCATTACTGGGGAACATGAGGTTAAATGTAGAGGTCATCACCTTTCGACAACTGTTTGGAAACACTTCACGATCCTGAAAACTCTTCCAGTTTCTACATGTTGTGATGCCTTCTACAGTAGTGTCACTATGAAGCAATGCGTTTGTCTTTTTTTCCTCTACCCTTGTGTGTTGTGGGAGCAGCACACCCTACACCATGTGATGTCCAACTTTCTGTAAGAGCCAATGGATCGAAGCGTGTTAATTTCAGTTTAGCACCTGCCATAGACGCCACGGTCTTGGTGTGAAAAGAGAATGTATGGCTGTGGACAAAGCTGTAGTCATACAATGCTTGGATGTGTTAAAGAAAAAAAAAAGAATGTATCAAACTGCTTACGAAACTACAACACAGGATCCATCTGGGATTCACTGTGATCGGATGATCCTGGTATACCCTATGAAGATAAGGTGATGTTGTTTCTATTATTCGACCTACATCAAAGGCAAGTCGAAGATCACATGGCTGCATCAAGTCTTCAAGTTTGTTGCTATACAAGACCTGGAATTCTATAGGTTTGCTGCTTTCCATCGACTCAAGAAGAAGCATTATGTGTGCAATGGCAATTCCACTGTTAAATGCAGATGAGAAAGCAGGTAGGTGGAAAGAGTAACTGAACGCCTCTATGAGAGCGAAGGCTTGTCTGATGACGTGACAGAAAAAGAAACAATATAGAAGAGAGAGGGGATCCCGTATTAGAATCAGAATTTAAAAGAGCTTTGGATAACTTAAAATCGAATAAGGCAGCAGGAATATATAACATCCCATCAGAACTTTTAAAATCATCTGGGGAAGTGGCAGCAAGGCGACTATTAGGTTGGTGACTATGAGGCTGAAGACATTCCATCTGAGTTTCGGAAAAATGTCATCCACACAATTCTGAATACTGCAAGACCTGACAAGTGCGAGAATTAGAGCACAATTGGCTTTAGAGCTAATGCATCCAAGTTGCTGACAAGAATAATAGACAAAAGAAAGGAAAACAAAATTGAGGATGTGGTAAATGACGATCAATTTGTCTCTAGGAAAGGCAAGGGCATCAGAGAGGCAGTTCTGATACTGTGGTTGATAATGGAAGCAAAACCAAAGGAAAATCAAGACACATTCATAGGATTTATTGACTTGTAAAATCGTTCGACAGTGTAAAGTGGTGCAAGATGCTCGAAATTCTGAGAAAACAAGGATAAGCTACAAGGAGAGAAGGGTAATATACAACATGTACAACAGCCAAGAGGGAATATTAAGAACGGAAGACAAGGCATGAGGCGCCCAGGCTAAAAAGGCTGTAAGACAGAGATGTAGTCTTTTACCCCTACTGTTCAATCTGTAGATTGAAGAAACAATGATGGAAATAAAAGGAAAGAACAAGAGTGGAATAAAAATTCAAGGCGAAAAGATATCAATGATAAAATTCATTAATGACATTGTTATCCTAAGCGAAAATGAAGAAGAGTTACAGAAACTGCTGAATGGAACGAACAGCTAATGAGTGCTGAATATGGAATGAGAGTAAATCGAAGAGATGCAAAAGTAATGAAAAGTAGCAGAAATGAGAACAGAAAGAAACTTAATACCAGGAATTATGGTCATGAAGTAGATGGAGTTAAGGAATTCTGCTACCCAGGCAGCAAGGTAATGGACACAGCAAGGATGACATAAGAAATGGCCTAGCACTGGAAAAAAGTGAATTCTTGCCAAAGGAATACTAATATCAAACACAGGCATCTATTTGCAAAGAAATTTTTGGGAATGTACGTTCCGAGCACAGCATTGTATGGTAGTGAAACACGACCTGTGGGATAGCCAGAACAGAATAGTATCGAAGCATTTGAGATGTGGTGTTGCAGACGAATTTTGAAGGTGAGATGGACTGGCAAGGTAAGGCACGAGGAGGTAACGCGCAGAACTGGAGAAGAAAGGAATATATGGAAAACACTAACAAGAAGGAGGGACAGGATAAAGGACATCTGTTAAGATAATCAGTAATAACTGCCATGGTTCTAGTGGCGGCTGTAGAGGGTAAAAATTGTAGAGGTAGACAGGGACTGGTATACATCCAGCAAGTAATTGAGGATGTAGGTTGCAGGTGCTACTCTGAGATGAAGAGGTTGGAGTAGGAGAAGAATCTGTGGTGTGCAATATCAGATAAGTCAAAAGAGTGATGACTCAAAAAAAAATGTAGTGCAGAAAAAAAAAGATAATTACCGAAATTTCCCTGCCTCCATGATGAAAACGTATCCTCGAGGTCGTTGGGGACTGCCTCCAGCCAATCCAGCACTGGTGACTGGATTTCATGGAACTGGAGCTCCCACTCCATTTCCTCCATCCGCCTCAGAATCTCATCGTCAAGAACCCACTGGCTTAGCTCCCCTATGGAATCTGTAACAATAACAACAACAACAGAAAGACGAACTGGAATCTTTTTTGTAAGTGAGAATATGCTACAAAATTTGATTTGATGAACACGCATGTACTTCAATTGCTGTTGCGACAGGTTTATCAGGGGTGGTGTAACACACCCCTCGACCTCCTTGAAATCACGTACAACAGCAAGAACATATCAATGTAAAAACGTACACGGCGGGGACTGCGAAATACAAAGCTAACAAAAAAAATTTTTAATGAGGTGACTGCTCAAACTCTTTGACCTGTTTGCCTATAAGCTGCAGCAACCGGTCAATCTCATTGGGATCATGTACTGTAAGAAGAAAACAGAATTGTATATTTATTCTTACGTAAATATATCCATCAGCTAGAGGCTGTTCTGCGATTAGAGGGGGCTGCATACCCCCATCAACCGACCCTCGTTCAGCCTCTGCCTCCTGATTTAAAACCTCCTGAACCTGATGAATGAATGCAATAACAACAAAGAACCTTTTACGACGAAAATACTACTAAAAATATATGTAAACAACGAAAATACACTATGAAATCTGACCACAAACTATGGAAATATACTACGAAATCTGATCACACACACACACACACACACACACACACACACACACACACACACACAAGGTATGAACAAATAGGACTGCAAACAACTACTGAATTGTAGGAAGAGTAGCCTCCTACCGATGTGCAAGAGTATAGCTGCTGAGGAACTGATACAGAAATAAGCAGATACGCAAATACACAGTTTTAATGAAATCTCAATTGCTGAAGTCAAAAATTTGTACTTACATAGCAATTCTTCTTTATCCAATCTCAGGCGTTTGCTGCTGGCACTACCGGGCGGATGAGGAAAACTTCACGGTAATGATAGAGAGGCATGTAATCACAGCTGCAGACTAAGGCAGAATGGAGATGACTGTGGACAGGGGGGTTTTGGTTTATATTACGCCAAGCTCCTTCCCCTACTTTGGCAGCATCAAATAGGATTGCAGGAACTCTGGCCAGCAAGTTGGAGCAAGTCTTTCTCAACATATTAGGCCAAGAGCCTTTGACCTGCCGATGTGCAGGTGTTACAATTGTTTTTGATGGAGACCTGCCAGCCTCTAATGGGTGGTCTCCTACTTAGAAGGAACCCAAGAAATTTATCAAAATAATTTAGTGGTGAAGACCACATAATCAACCAGTATAAACCGAGCTTCGTAATCTGCCATACAAATTGTACCACATATGCAGCGTAAAGGCACAATAGTCACAGAAATATTGTTATTCAACCAGCAGAAGCGTATAAGAACCACAGATAAACCGATGGTAACTGCAAGAATTGAACTACATACTGTGAAATATGAAATGTGTTTTTAGAAATTGGGAAGGGTTTTGGAAGGGGCGAGAGGGCGGGGGGAAGCACGAGATGCGGGCCGTAGTTAGATAGACAAAGAAGCAGGAAACTGAACTTGATACACGACTTTTACATTGGGGGGCAAAGTGTCACTACGAGAATATTAGAAAATGAGTGGAAGTAGGGGAAGGGGGGGGCGCAAATGGGGGAAGGAAATGGGGGGGGGGGGAAGAAATGGAGGAAGGGGACGAAGCCCAGGTGTACAGAAGTTCGTGGTCCAGGTGTTGGCGGAATTAATAATGCGGCTGCTGGTAGGTGGAGACCGTAGTGATCGTGCGGTTCCAGACTGCAGCGTCTAGAACCGCTCGGCCAGGGTGGGTTTGTTTGGATATGTGTTGCACGTGTTTTCACAGTTCAGTGTTATGAGGATCTTATTCTAAAATTTATGTATGTCTTTCGCAGACATGCTGAATGACAGTCATTGAATGTTACTTGACATACGTCTGCTTTGTTGAATTTGTTTGAAGTTGTGCGCAGTGTTCCAAATTTTGCTTTCCAACGTCGCCACGTATCTTCTCGAGTAGGTAATAGAACTCTTCTCTCATTATTTCATATATTCGTAAAACTTGTTGGGTTATAACTAAGGAAAGAGCGTACAGTACTCGCCACTTTCTTCTCGAGGCAAATACGGCTCATTCCCGTGCATTGTAGTTTTAATAATAAACGCCGCATGCAATACTCCTCTGTAAGCTTAAAAGTGTCGTGGCATCCATCCTGCCAAAACCTAAGGAGATCGGACGCACTGCGACCAGGCCTCCGGCCGGTGTTAATGGGCGACCTCTGTCGATAGTTGCCACTGTGACAGAACCATTAAACTGTCGGTAATTTCCAAAAAGCCTTGGGTATGGAAGTCGACCCCTTGGGTATGGAAGTCGCGCCCTCGCTGGCAGCTAGATGTATCGAACTCCGGACGTCGAGGCTTTGACAACACAGAAGTCAAAAGACAAACGTATTCTAAAACGTGTGAAATTACAAACGAAAGCGTAACATTATTCGTTTCTACTGGATTAAAGCAACAGTCCAGAACGCAGTAATGTTTTGTTAATGACCCATTTCATCATCTTCAGTCATCATCAGAAATGGGGCACCATCTGGCTGCTCACGTGGCAACACGATCGTCAACTGCTCACTTTAGCACCGGTCATTAATAAAATATTATTTCGATCTAGACTGTTGTTTTCAGACAATTATATCACCAGATCGCTGTTATTCCACTTGACCATGTTGCCCAAATTTATGATTACTCGAGCCGTTCAGAGAAACGTAATAAAGAAAGTAGTAGTTTCACTTACCTTACTCGTCAGGGACAATCTCAGCGTGTAAAATACCAAAATATATCGAAGGCAGCCGGGAGCATTCCTTTCCTCCCGTACCCTGGATAAACTCGCGAAATGTCTCTCAGTAATATGGGGAGAGTCTCACGCGGATGAGATTTCCCTGATATGCGTAAATTTTTGGAAATACGACTATTGGAAGATTTATAGTGCATCTCCCTCCCCTGGTTGACCCTCTCTCTTCATTGATGATTTCGCTGCTTTCCACAACATTCAGTGCTTTGTGTATGCACCGATGGATCGTCGGAAGATACAGACACTACGGAGTTGTTGACAAATTCGAGAACGATACTACTTTTTTTTCAAATTTCGATACCATTTCCAGCAGTCTGTTACCAGTTTGGTACCCGGTGGAATGAAATGCTTTATTAGGAGTACTAAACGTATCTTACCCCTAGAGAGCACTTTAAGTATAAATCGCTTCCTAGATTCCATTTCGATGCCACCAAACACCCAAAAACGTTCTACTTCATTCTTTAAGAAGACATTCTCTGCCGTACTTACGAGTGTTGATGTGCGACTCGTCAACTTCTACAATCTTGTTGTCACCATGGATAGGGACACTTAAGTGGTCACAATAATATAGCAGGTCACACGACATAACTCATAATAGTTGCATACTGTACTCGTTTGACACATTCGCTTGTAATTTGTAATCTTTTACCCAGCACGATAGATATATTCTTTTCTGTACTCACTGTCGTCTAACAAACCAAGTGTTCTTAGGTACGACGTTGAAGTGCCTGGTTATTCCGAATTACGATGCAAAATTCCTAAGGACACACGTGCATGTCCAGAGGAACTTTGTATCGTAATTCAGAATAACACTAGCACTGCAACATAGAATTTAGCCGCCGACTCCAGGCAAGCGCCTTTCAAGTAAACTGTCTCATCTATACTAGTACAGGTTGTAGACGCATGCTGGACGATATTTGGAAGTTTGGGTGTCGCCTGGACCGTGCGGGGATAGCAAAATCGTAAAGCGAGCGCTCGCGATAAGCAGGAATTAATGGTTCGAGTCCCGGTGCAGCACAAATTTTCGTTGTCGTCATTCCATTCTACTGCTGATGATTGTCCATACACGCAATTGCGAATACGGTTAAAGTGTTTTTAGGATTTCTTGTCTCAGTCTGTAAAAACGGAACCGTTATAGGATCGCTTTGTCGTCCTTTCGTCAGTCTCTCTGTCTACCCGTAAGTTTTCTTTTCTCTCAGGGGCGAATCGACGTACCAAGTTCAAATTTGTTACATGCGAAGGTCTACAATCGCTTGGAGTTGCATAACTTTTAAGCTTCTGTCACTTCAATCAATAGATACGGTCATTTATATAACAAATCGATACTCGAAAACTCGCTCATCAAAACTCGTAGGGTGCTTCTCATTAACCTAGAATCATTAAATTTTTCAAGAAGAAAGATTTCACAGCTCAAATAAAGGAAAAAATTCGAAAACTCTTAATTTGTAATTATAATACAGGAAAAATGTTTTTGTCAATTTTTATCCGCCTGTCTGTATCTTTTAAGACCGCATTTTCTCTGGAACAGTGTGGGTCATCAAGTCCAAATTTATGTTACGTACTAAAACCTGTAGTGTCTTGGCGGCGTATAAAATTTAAGCTTCTAAGCAAATGCGATCAAAAGTTTCGGTTATTTATATCAAATATGTTGGTACTCGCAAACTCACTCATCAAAGCCAACAGGGTACTTCCCGTAGACGTAGAATCATGAAATTCGACCAGAAGCATGGTTTCGCAGTACGAGTAAAGTAAAAAATCTGAAATTTGTTAAATTATGATTATGTCACATGAAAAATATCTTCCGCCATTTGAACATACATTTGCATTCATCATTCGTCAGAAGCGTACTAGTTGTACATTACTGCATGTAAACATAAAATGTAAGCTGTAATCACGTTTTTTTGTACATCAATAAAAGTTTTTTTTTTATCAAATCTTCTCTCTCGCATATATAAACAAAAGCCCCCTGCTCGCTTCTTTTTGTAAGTAGTGTAGAGATTTCGATACAGTCTTGGAGTTCCCGGGACCAATATCTTGCCAGTGTAAATATCGATAACAGATAAACATGTTGAGATTCTCGATTTTCAGGACGTATGAACTAAGTGTATACATACTTCAGTTTGTACAGAATCATTAGTCCGCTAGTCCTACTCGCACTTGTCCAGTATTTTTTCTTTCTTGTGGAAGTCCTTTTCTTGCGTTTTGTACAGTAGAGCTCGAAGGGGAAGCCTGCCTCAGCAGTCTCCTTTTACAGTTTTAAACACGTTTCATCACGACAGTCTACGCAATTCCTACGATCGTGATTTGGCAATAGGCCATACCCCCAATGCAACTCAAAGCATTTCTCTATAGTACATAAATCGGGGAATTAACATCCGCCACATAAGAATATTTGAACAACATATTTGAAAAGATTCACTCATGATTATTAACCACGTTATGTCACAATCTCTTGTCAACGCACAAAGCAATATCCTAGTGTGGCATGAGATGAGAAGCATGGGCGGCTGTCCACTGTTCCCCGGTCGGAGAGGCATAGGTCAGAGCCTGCCGTACCGCTTAGATTGTCGGGTCTTGACGGGTGGCGAGCCTCATCAAGTGGTTCTTCCCGCCTTCAAGTGGTACCGGACGTTAAGCTTGGCATTAACCCGGCCCGCCAAACGTTGCCTTGCGACCGAAGGGAGAGCTGCAACCCAAGCCGAGGCCAAAGTGAAGGGTGCATGGCACAGGGGGAGCTGTGTCAGGGGACCGAAGAACAGTCCCCAAGGTTGAGCGCGGCTTAGGGAAGGTGTAGTGCGTTTCCAGGGACTGACTGGGATGCGCGGCGCCGCCAGCGGCCGATTGTTCCCGATTCTCGGACGACGATAAAGTCCCCCAACCCGAGGCGAAAGCAAAGGGTGCGCAGGTGCGCAGGTGCACTTGACGTCTTTAGGTACACGGCCATGTGTTCCTTTCGACAGGGTCGCGCAGCGGCTGCTGGGTCGGAGACAGTCGATTCACTTCGGTGCGTGACGCTCCCTAAGCTAAGTAGCCGCCACCACCCCTCTCTTTTTATATGGGGAGCAAAACACCAGTGCTCCGTTTCCCAGCGACCCTGTTTGCTGGTGTGAGATCTCGGCGCAGGTCGCATGGAAGCTTCGCCGCGCCTCTGGGCACCAGGGCCCTGTTATGCCAAACGCAGTGGGTGTTGACGTCGCCTGGACCAGGTTAGCTGGGTCCAGACCACTGAACGACTGGGTGACCAGCCAACCACTTGGATGGGAGTGGGTTCAAGGCCGAAAGCTGGAAGCTTGGGCTAGTAGGCTGCGAAGGGCGAGAGGTGCATCCACCTCTCTAGAGTGCACGTTTTACTTTCTGGGTGAGTGTTGGGAGAAAACGTCAGTGACTGGGCCACTGAAATGGGACCGGTGCGCTGGCAAAGGGTCTGAACCTGCATCTCATTGGTGACCTTGGCCTAGGGGTGAGGTCGCTGGAAGAGATGCCAGTAATCCCACCCAACCCCTCCCTGCCAGAGTAGCTGGTATGGGGTAACACACCTGGCTCTAGACCTTTTCGCTTGTCTAACTCATGATGGTCAACAAAGAGATGAATGCTTCCAGAATGAGATTTTCACTCTGCAGCGGAGTGTGCGCTGATATGAAACTTCCTGGCAGATTAAAACTGTGTGCCCGACCGAGACTCGAACTCGGGACCTTTGCCTTTCGCGGGCAAGTGCTCTACCATCTGAGCTACGAGCACGAATCTCGCCCTGCAAGGTTCGCAGGAGAGCTTCTGTAAAGTTTGGAAGGTAGGAGACGAGATACTGGCAGAAGTAATGCTGTGAGTACCGGGCGAGATTCGTGCTTCGGTAGCTCAGATGATAGAGCACTTGCCCGCGAAAGGCAAAGGTCCCGAGTTCGAGTCTCGGTCGGGCACACAGTTTTAATCTGCCAGGAAGTTTCATATCAGCGCACACTCCGCTGCAGAGTGAAAATCTCATTCTGGAAACATCCCCCCGGCTGTGGCTAAGCCATGTCTCCGCTATATCCTTTCTTTCAGGAGTGCTAGTTCTGCAAGGTTCGCAGGAGAGCTTCTGTAAAGTTTGGAAGGTAGGAGACGAGATACTGGCAGAAGTAATGCTGTGAGTACCGGGCGAGATTCGTGCTTCGGTAGCTCAGATGGTAGAGCACTTGCCCGCGAAAGGCAAAGGTCCCGAGTTCGAGTCTCGGTCGGGCACACAGTTTTAATCTGCCAGGAAGTTTCATATCAGCGCACACTCCGCTGCAGAGTGAAAATCTCATTCTGGAAACATCCCCCCGGCTGTGGCTAAGCCATGTCTCCGCTATATCCTTTCTTTCAGGAGTGCTAGTTCTGCAAGGTTCGCAGGAGAGCTTCTGTAAAGTTTGGAAGGTAGGAGACGAGATACTGGCAGAAGTAATGCTGTGAGTACCGGGCGAGATTCGTGCTTCGGTAGCTCAGATGGTAGAGCACTTGCCCGCGAAAGGCAAAGGTCCCGAGTTCGAGTCTCGGTCGGGCACACAGTTTTAATCTGCCAGGAAGTTTCATATCAGCGCACACTCCGCTGCAGAGTGAAAATCTCATTCTGGAAACATCCCCCCGGCTGTGGCTAAGCCATGTCTCCGCTATATCCTTTCTTTCAGGAGTGCTAGTTCTGCAAGGTTCGCAGGAGAGCTTCTGTAAAGTTTGGAAGGTAGGAGACGAGATACTGGCAGAAGTAATGCTGTGAGTACCGGGCGAGATTCGTGCTTCGGTAGCTCAGATGGTAGAGCACTTGCCCGCGAAAGGCAAAGGTCCCGAGTTCGAGTCTCGGTCGGGCACACAGTTTTAATCTGCCAGGAAGTTTCAAGAGATGAATGACTTAAGAGTGCCCTGTGAAAGGGCTTCTACGCTGCTTACAGATCCCTCCCCACAAGAGGGCTGGGGACAGGTCACAGAGACAGCCTCCGTCATGGAAAGGAACTCCAGGACCATTCAGATCCTGGAACAGAGTGCAGTCCATTAAAAACGATTTGGCTGTCTGGCCCACAGCGAATGCTAAACTAGAGGGCAGACTGGAAGAACTGGAAAAGGAGAATGAGAGGCTGAGAACGCAACCCGTTAAGACATAGGCAGAGGTGGCTGCACAGACAGCACCCAAACGACAGGCAACAAAAGAGACGATTGCTAAGGTATCACAGGGCAAGACATGGCGGAGCAACACATGTCGAGAGTGTGACCCAGAATCGCTGGAAGTACTTAACAATCTCAATAGAACGGAATATAAAAGATTCCACCTCCTGGCAAAACTAATTGAACTGTACCATTATAGTATCCTCACCTCGATCGTGGGTTACAGCTCAGGAGTTTGGGCACACAGGTTCAAGAGGGTCATTCCTGGCATGGTCGTGTGAAGCATGTAAAGGAATGTGCAACTACATTCAATCAGGACGTACAGGACAAGTCCAGGAGGGGCCTTACTAGTCATAATGGGGTTTTGCCCACTGGCATCAAAGTACGAGAGCAGGCATTCTGGTACTGGGTGAAGAGAGACAGAATTGGAAAGACAGCTGAGATCATGGCGGTTCAAGTAGGGGTCGAAATTACTATCAGATGCGAGGGGAGGAGGTGTGGCGAGAAACCTGGGAGACCGACGAGACAAGACGTAGAACATATCAATTCATCAGAGAACGGATGCAACTTAAGTATTTTCAACCTAGCAGAAGTCTGTTGCATTGCCTCACGGGACACGCGCCCTACCCCACGTATCTGTGACTATTTGGGAGTCTTGGAGGGCACTCCTGACCACATGGTATATGAGAGCCCCATACACGACGATGTGCAAGCTGAACTGAGACATGGCCATGACGCCTATTACCCGATCGGACATCAGAATACCTTCGAGATACTCAGCAGCTTGTCCAACGAGGTATCCCCTAAGAAATGTGTGTGAGAAATCTTATGGGACTTAACTGCTAAGATCATCAGTCCCTAAGCTTACACATTACTTACCTAAATTATCCTATGGACAAACACACAGACCCATGCCCGAGGGAGGACTCGAACCTCTGCCGGGACCAGCCGCACAGTCCATGACTGCAGCACCTCAGACCGCTCGATGGTTCAAATGGCTCTGAGCACTATGGGACTCAACTGCTGTGGTCATAAGTCCCCTAGAACTTAGAACTACTTAAACCTAACTAACCTAAGGAAATCACACACACATCCATGCCCGAGGCAGGATTTGAACCTGCGACCGTAGCGGTCGTGCGGTTCCAGACTGTAGCGCCTTTAACCGCTCGGCCACTCCGGCCGGCACAGACCGCTCGGCTGCTCCCGCGCGGCTATCCGCTAAGACCTTAAGGGAATAATTGAGGGATAACCAATAAATATAAAACTGAAAAGAAAGGTACATACATACTTGCCTTGTACCGCAAGGGCGTGTACTGGACGATCGCCGTTACGGTTGGAATCCGCCACGTCACGGACTAGGAGGGAGGTGCGTTTCTCACAGACAGAGGGAGCTGCATTAGTTTTAAGTTAGTTAGTAATAGAGCAGATAATAAGAAGTAGATATTTGAAACCAGTAGTTAGTATCCTGCAGCGACAGTCTAATTCTTAGGGCCAGCCCAATGCCAGGGCACGCCCACTGGGGTTAGCTCGGTGGGAACTGCCAAAATAGTAGGTTTATAGTTTGCTGGCACACCTGTAACGCTGCAGATAGTGTAGTGCAGTATGAAAGTAGTCTAATTGTAGTTTTCAGTAGAGTAAATAGTACAGTAGTGGCTTGCCCAATAGAATTAACTGCCTTAACACTACCAGACATTAGCTGCATGTTAACTCTATTGTAAATTCGTGGGACCAGCTAATTAGTTAGGTAGTGAGTTATTGATGTATCATTAACATTGTTATGAATGTGGAATTAAAAAAAAGAAAAAAAGAAAACAATACCCAAACTCACCGCCTCAACACTCGGCGTTGTTTGTATGGGGGTGATTTAGTAGATCTGGCAAATTTTCATGGAAGAATGTAACATTATATTATGATTTCCTTTACAAGCTGTGTGGTTCTTTTATGGATATAGGAGCGAAGAACAGACCCCGTTTATGAACAGAGAATTCAGATATTAATTTATTCTGTGTCTAATACCAAACAAAAGTAATACATACTTTATTGGACAAGTTGCAGCGTCAGTTGCTAACAGTAGATTTGAATGTAGAAAGACATGCAGATACATAAGATTTATAAATCTATCATTCTTTAGTGAAAAGTCAAGTCAGAAAACGTCGAGCCCTGGCCAACATTGAAAGTATGTGAATGTTATTCAGCTGGCAAACACACAAAACAGGGTCAGTATATGAATGTTCGAACGTAAGTTCATCCGCAGCTTGAGCTACGGAGAGGAGGGGATGCTTGCATCTCATTGGCAGCGGCGTCATCGTTCGCGCCCTATAGCCGCGGTGGCGGCTGTAGGAAACGCGGCTGCGTAACTGGCGGTGCTTACTGTAAGTGCGGCCGCCCGGTTTGCGGTACCGCACATTTTTGTTGCGTCATCATGGTTGGTGAGCTTGATTATTCCAAGGGTTGTGTAAAGAATTTCAACAATCCATAGGATACTGTTCATAGTTGACAGCCATCTACATTGGTCAGTGTGTTGACTGTAATTGAAAATCGAGGAAACGGAGTGTCATGCTGTTATTTAAGAGTTGGACTGCCGTACAAATCAAAACAGAATTGGGGGTTTACACGGACTCTGCACCACCACTGAAAACCGGTTACCTTTAGATTAATGATTGCCGGCCGCGGTGGCTGAGCGGTTCTAGGCGCTTCAGTTCGGAACCGCGCGACTGCTACGGTCGCAGGTTCGAATCCTGCCTCGGGCGTGGATGTGTGTGATGTCCTTAGGTTACTTAGCTTTAAGTAGTTCTAAGTTCTATGGGACTGATGACTTCAGATGTTAAGTCCCATAGTGCTCAGAGCCATTTGAACTATTTGATTAATGATTTTAAAGTGGTCGGAGGTGCACCGAAGACGAAGAGGGCTGCGGTTTTCTGGTTGAGGTCTCCACAAAGAAAACCATTGACAATATCAGTGATACAGTACTGCAGGTCAGCCGAATAAAAATTCGTGAGATTGTTGAGACTGTAGGCATCTCAGCTGAGTGAGTGCATAATAAGTTGCACGAAGCGTTGGCTATGGAGAAACTGTGTGCGAGGTGGTTGCTGCGATTGTTCACAGTCGGCCTATTGCGCATCCGGCACAACATTTCAACGCAGTCTCTGGTAATGTTACTTAAAATCCGTCTTGATTGCAAAAAATTTTTTATTATTCATATGACCGGTTTCGGTTCATTCAGAACCATCTTCAGATCTGATATTTCAGTTACAGGAGTAACCCGTCCAAATCCAGCACCTTTCACATGCTACGTCACATGTGACGTAGCATGTGAAAGGTGCTGGATTTGGACGGGTTACTCCTGTAACTGAAATATCAGATCTGAAGATGGTTCTGAATGAACCGAAACCGGTCATATGAATAATAAAAAAAATTTTTGCAATCAAGACGGATTTTAAGTAACATTATAAAATCACTGATTGCTGTTGTCCCATAAGACATTATGTCTGTTTTTGCAAAGCAGTCTCTGGTGATGTTAATTTGTAGCCCAGAAGACCTCTGCGCCGATTTGTGGCTGTTAATGAACCCTGGACCCGTCATTGCGCATCCGAGTAAAAACTGCTCTCAGCAATGGACTAAGGCTGGTGAAAGTTCACAGAAGAAGGCAAAGGCCGTTTTATGAAATGGTTCAAATGGCTCTGAGCACTATGGGACTTAACATCTCAGGTCATCAGTCGCCTAGAACTTAGAACTGCTTAAACCTAATAACCTAAGGATATCACACACATCCAAGCTCGAGGCAGGATTCGAACCTGGAACCGTAGCGGTCACGCGGTTCCAGACTGTAGCGCCTAGAACCGCTCGGCCACCAGCGGCCGGCGCCGTTTTATCAGCTGGTAAGGTGATGGCTACTGTTTTTTGGGATTCTCAAGGAATGATTCTCCTAGTTTACTTGGAAAAAGGCAGGACTATAACTGTATCTTCTTATGCTTCATTGTTGAAACGTTTGAAAGCAGTTTTGGCTGAAATGAGACCAATGCTAGCATGCTAAGAAGTGCTCTTTCCCCAGGATAATGCTCCACCTCACACATCAGTGAAAACAACGCCGAGGAATAAATTGGGCTTTGAATTGGTTTCTCATCCACCCTATTCCCAAACGACTTCTTGCTGTTCCCTAACCTGAAACTTTGGTCCCGTCGGAAGAAATTTTCATCAAATGAGTAAGTGATAGGTGCAATCAGCGAGTATTTTCCCAAGTTTCATATCAGCGCACACTCCGCTGCAGAGTCAAAGTGTCATTCTTGAAACATCCCAAAGGCTGTGGCTAAAAGTAAAACATAACTTTGTTGGACAAAGTTGCAGCGTCAGTTCCTTAGTCTGTGAATGTTATTCAGCTGGCAAGCACACAAAACAGGGTCAGTATATGAATGTTCGAACATAAGTTCACCCGCCGCAATATCATTTCTTCCAGGAGTGCTAATTCTGCGAGGTACGCAGGAGAGCTTCTGTGAAGTTTGGAAGGTAGGAGACGAAGGCCTGGCGGAATTAAAGCTGTGAGGACGGGTCGTGAGTCGTGCTTGGGTAGCTCAGTTGGTAGAGCACTTGCCCGTGAAAGGCAAATGTCCCGAGTTCGAGTCTCGCTCCGGCACACAGTTTTAATCTACCAGGAAGTTTCAGCATTTTCCGAAGTTTGACAGAAGCCAGGTTTTCCGATGGAATGAAAAATCTCGAGGGTCGCTGGACCAAGTCTATGTACATCAATGGATACTATGCCGAGAAGTAAGGTGAGTTGTTTACGAAACAAAATTTTTTTCTTGCTTTTTTACCAGACTTATAAAACCCCCCTCTTATATCGCTCGCAAGGCTCCTAGGAACTTACGGGACGCTCTTTGTTTCTGTCTTTCGTTTTGGTTAGTCTTGTGCTCTATGTGTGCCTGCGCGATTGATTGATCACTCCCTCGGTGCTGCCCCGTTCATATCACCTCTGAGCTACGTGAAGTACGTTTATTTTCCCCCCTAGAAAGGGAAACGTTGTGCATGCGACACCCCTCTCACTTACAAGGGTACGAGCGACGGACACAGATAAACAACGCTGGCTGGGCAATCTTTATCTCACGTTTCGTCACAGCGGGATAAAAGGAGAAGTAAAAAGGAGAGACACCCGGAACTGGCCGCCGCTCACTGCGATGTAAATGCAAGAGCGGGATTAAAATATGGCCGTTCCCTTTGAATGAGCCGGGGCGTCGTAAAGGGCCGCCATTGCGGCTCGAGTTAGGAAAGCCCCCGCCGGCGCCTGATGCACAGTCGGGCAGGTTCAAAGGCAGCGGGCACTGTGTTTGCTTTTAGCTGGACGCGCATTGTTTCCACGTCACGGGAAGGTCGGAACGTTGTTCACGCAGCGGGACCGATTGTCTACCAGCGCCGCGTGGATTTGTCTATCACATACGCGGGAGAACAGCAAAAAAATGGAAAAAAGAGAACGGAAAGCGGAGACAACAGGGCTGTCACCTCTTTGCACGGTACCCATTTGAGCGGACTCGCTTTGTTCTTTGCAGAAAGGACGCCATTTTCTCTCTCAGCTGCAACCGCTGTCTGAATAGGCACCAAGCGCCAAGTTTATTCGGCGGAATAATTCATCTAGACTGTAACTACTTGATTACCCTGGCTGTACATCTGACTGCTTTATTTTTTCCTATATAGTATTTCAAGTAACGTGGATACATGTGATATTTTATAAACGGATCAGTATATGCAAATACGACTTTCAACAGTTGATAGTACTGAAAGGAGTATTTTGCTGTTTGGTCGGCGCTTGTATTTCTGATACTGTGAGTGTTAAGAATATAGTACAACTGAACATTTCAGTTTTGGAGCCTGTTTGGATGAATTACAATTGACAGAAGAACCTGCTGCGGCCTACTTTTAGGTGACTATGGGTAAGCCTTTTTTATGCTTATCGGACCTACTTTGCTCTAGAGCTTGGGAAGTTTATTCACGTTTGTTGTCCACGAACAGTACGCGTAAGTACAGCGAACTACAATCACGGATAGTAATTATAGTATTGGGCCTGAATGTGGCATTTCCAATCGCAAAACTGTCAGATTACGTGTGCCATCTTTAAGAATGTAATTAACATTGCTTAATGTACGTTTATTATTGTTTATAATTAAATAAAGATATCGTGCACTTGAATCAGTCAGTAATTGCAGCATATTAGTTAATAAATCCTAAAAATCAAAATCGCCACGATAACCAATACTCTACAAAAATGTCTACACCAGCGAGCGGTGCTTGCCGGAGGGTCCTTTTTTACCACCAGTAGTTATTTCTATTTCACAAGCTGCGACATCGTCGCGAGTAAAACAGAAACCCGTATATGCAGTAAGTTTCCTTTAACTTACATCTATGGTTACAAACGTTTTTTTAACAGATTACCGGTTTCGGTCTAGAATGACCACCATCATATCTACAGCAAAAAATGGGAAAAGACATAAATAAACTTGCAGATTGTCTACAGCTTAAAAACAATAAATGGACCATAATGAAACGTACTACTGACAAATACATGCATTTGTGCGCTTTAAGTACGAAGAGGCATACCTGTTTTATAAAAACGAAGTCCTAATGTACTGCAGCCTTAGTGGCATCGTCAAATATTAAATGCAAAATCAGCACCAGCATCGTCAAATATATATAAATATCATCATGTGCACGAGTCATGTTGTCAGTAGCACTACTGTTCAAAACAAACTGCCGTACAGTAGCCACAGGATGTTTGTGTTGTAAGGTCACCAGATGTCCCTAATGTCAGCATACACTAGTTTTCAATAATTAATTGAACAGCGTAAAATAAAGGGGGATACAATAGTTGATGTCTATAATGAGCTTATAAGGTACAAAAGGCATGGCAGTAATAATAAGCGATAAAATAGAACACGACAAAAGTCAGATTGTTAAAAAGAGGAAGAGTTAAAGAGATATTAGTTGACATATGCTCAAGTGCCCATATTCTAGATAATGCCATAAGTAATAAACACCTTTGATAGTGCACAGCATAATTGGAAGGCTTCTTGGGAAATGGCAGCCCATTCTTCACGGAGTGCTGCACTGAGGAGAGGTATCGATGTCTGTCGGTGAGGTCTGGCACGAAGTCGGCGTCACAAAACATCCCAAAGGTGTTCTATAGGATTCAGGTCAGGGCTCTGTGCAGGCCAGTCCATCACAGGCTGTGCATTATCAACAGGTGCTCGATCGTGTTGAAAGATGCAATCACCATTCCCGAATTGCTCTTCAACAATGGAAGCAAGAAGGTGCTTAAAACATCAGTGTAGGGATGTGCTGTGATAGTGCCAAGCAAAAAAACAAGGGGTGCAAGTCCCCTGCACGAAAAACACGTCCACACCATAACACCACCGCCACCGAATTTTACTGTTGGCACTACACACGCTGGCAGATGACGTTCACCGAGCATTCGCCGTAAGCACACCCTGTCATCGGATCACCACATTGTGTACCGTGATTTGTCACTCCACACGACGTTTTTCCAGTGTTCAATCGTCCAATGTTTACGCTCCTTACACCAAACGAGGCGTCGTTTGACACTTACCGGTGTGATGTATGGCTTGTGAGCAGCCGCTCGACCATGAAATCCAAGTTTTCTCTCCTCCTGCCTAACTGTAACAGTACTTGCACTGTATCCTGATGCACTTTGGAATTCCTGTGTTATGGTCTGGATATGTCTGCGTATTACACATTACGACCCTCTTCAACCGTCGGCGGTCTCTGTCAGTCCACAGACGAGGTCGGCCTGTACGTTTTTTTGTTGTACGTGTCCCTTCACGTTTCTACTTCACTACCAGATCGGAAACAGTGCACAGAGTGATGTTAAGTCCGTGAGTTCCGCGGAGCGCCCATTCTGTTCTCTCATGATGTATAATGACTACTGAGGTCGCTGATATGGAGTACCTGGCAGTAGGTGGCAGCACAATGCACCTAATGTGAAAAATGTATGTTTTCGGAGGTGTCCGGATACTTTTGATCACATAGTGTATGTAAACCACTGACCATACTTCAACCAAACTTGGCACACGTATCACTTACTGTCTAGAATGAATCGCTTGGGGGGGGGGGGGGTAAGAACCACCTGCATACCAAAGGTTGGGGGTGAAAGTGAGCATTATAACATGGAGTGGAAGGGAGGAGAAGGAGCTGATCAGACAGCGATCAAGAATAAAGGGATGGACACAGAAATGGGGAGAAGGAGATAAGCGGAGAGGGGCAGAAGGAAATGAGTGGTGAGTGGGGAGAGGAGGAAATGGAGAGAGAAAGGAAAGAGGAGGGGATAAACGGAGAGGGGGAGGAGAAACTGGACAGGGAGTGTCTGTCAAACATGTTGACTACATGAAATATGTTTGACATGTGTGTATGTGGGGCAAGTCACAGGTAAAATGCACATCCAAAACACCTGGAACTATTTCAGCCAAATTTGGTACACATTATCATGACCAGGATTCGAACCTGGGTCACCCATTTGGCAGTCATGTATTCTTACACAGAACCACGCGGTCTGTTAAAAATAGTCAGTATTGCGGGACGGTAGTGAAGACTCTGAAAACTTCAAAGCTATTTTTCTCACGAATTTTTTAGAGTTGTATCCCCAAGTTTTGGGAAACTGATATTTGAGCTCTGGACTTCATGTACCTAAAATATTAAAAATACAAAAATCCGATTGCCGTGTAGTCCCAACGGTAGATTCGTCTGGGGACCAGGGTACCTCTGATGAATGTGTGTTTGGGAATGGCGCAGGTGCGGTAACTGAGCAGCAGTGCTTCAGATTTTTTGTTTTCCCTAACTTGGTGCGGAAACAAGTAGAGCCTCTAACAGCAATAGATGGTATGGACACATTAAGAAGCTTATCTTCATCGGAAGGAAAACTGTGCTTATGGCCTCTTTATCGTAAGCCGTAGTATTACATAAGTCTGCCTCGTTTGCATGTTACATGGTCAGAAATTGAATTGCAGCAGACAGGCATAGGAATATAAAAGCTTTTAGTATTTATTTTCACTACTTGGCGCTAACAGCACATGATTGTGTATCTTCACTAATTACGCTGACACCTGACGACAACAAACCAATGAAAATGGCTTATTTTCGTCTGCAAACGTGGACGTCGTGGGTGGACGTGTCTGGGAACGGAGCAGGTGCGGGAACCGAGCGGCCGTGCTTCAGACTTCTTGTTTTCCCAAAGGCAAGAGAGAAGTGCTGCAAACAGCGCTCGGAAGTACCGTTTTGTTTGCACTCGGCCTTCAGACGATATCGATTTCCTATACTTCTGTGTGCTGCGAGCTCCTGCAGGCGTTTGAGATTCCTCTTTCTCACTTGGACTGAAAAGCAGAACAAGCAGGCCATTCAACGACATTTTCGTTGGCACTATTTACTGGCGTGTCTGGAGAACAGGAAGTTCGTATCGGTTAGAATGCCAGTCCGCAACCGTTATATTCCGTGGAGCCAAACATTTTGTCCTTGTTGCTAATGATAAATGGGTGGAAGGTGGCCAAAGAGATCTGTCGCCACACGAATCTGGACAGGCAAGCAAAAGATTAATTGGCAGAAGTGCAGTTTAAATAAATATATTTTACTCAACATGTTGCTGAAGAACTGCTAGACTGTTGATAACTTGTGGCTGCCATGGCTATAAGCAGAGGCTAGGCAGGGGCGGGCATCTATGTACACAATGTTTGCCGGTAGAGCTAAGTATTAGCTGCCCCGTGTAACGTTCGGTACCAACTAGCAACGTGGAAGTAATCTCGAACCAACAAAAGGTGGCCAGGTGCCCGCCGCTTATGACATCGTCCTTGCGGTCTTCATTAGTCAGCGCCCTAGAGGTTCTTCATTGATGGGGTAGTCCTATTGTGTTGGTGGCGATGTTCAAAGCGCCGCTCAGTGGCTCTGCAGAAATCTTGGAGGTGCTGGTCCCGGCAGTATGGATAAGCTACGATAACACAGTATGTCACTTCTGAATTTGTGTGTCATACCTAATGATAACTGACGCTACTGATACTGTAGTTGGGATTGCGAGAATAAATTACGTGAAGTCATTTTATTTGTTGTGGATACATACTGGCGACGTGGTAGGAAATGAAATGAGTGTCAAACTGGAGGTCATAGGGGATCCATTGTTACATAGTTTGACAGAGCTGTGGAAGACTTGTGGTCAAACAAGGTAAACAGAAAACATTCCATGATTCTGACAAAAATAATGTTTTGAAGAATGGAAAAGGAAACTGAGGGTATCCTAATTGACACAGTTTTGCTTCAGGAAAGGTAAAGACACCAGAGAGACAGAGGAGTTGAGGACAGTCAAAACATTTTCATGGAATATCTCGACCTAGAACAACATTCGGAACTGTTATGTGATGCAGTGTTTTTAACGGCTCATGAATGTAAATGCCCACTTTCAGAAAACAATCGCAACGCCAAAAAATAATCAAATGTAGCGTAATAAAATTTCAGAAATACATTTGTCTAGGTAACATATTTAAATTATTAACATTACAAGATCGCATGTTAATGCAAGCACGAGACTGCAAATGTGAAATACTAGTACATTAATAACCGGTGTCGCCGCCAGAATGTTGACTGCAGGCATGCTACCATGCATGGATTGTGTTGTATAGGTGCCAAAAGTCAATTTGTGTGATGCATTTCCATGCCTGTTGCACTTGGTCGGCCAATACAGGGGCGATTATGCTGTTCGTGATGACGCTGGAGTTTTTGTCAATGATGTCCCATATGTGCTCGACTGGAGACAGATGTGGCGATAGAGCAGGCCAAGGAAACTTGTCGACACTGTAGAACATGTTGGGTTACAACAGCGGTATGTGGACGGGCATTATCCTGTTCGAAAACACCCCCTGGAATGCTCTTCACGAGTTGCAGCTCAGCAGGTCGAATCATCAGGCTAAAGTTGAAATTAGCAGTCAGGGTATGTGGGATATCCACGAGGGAACACCTACTGCCGCACGAAGTCATTTCCCAGAATATAAATCCACCTGTAGGTACAGTGTGTCTATCAGCAGACAGGTTGTCGCAGGACCTCAGCTGTCCTCCTAACCAACACATGGCCGTCACTGGCACCGAGGCAGAACCAGCTTTCATTAGTAAACACAACAAACTTCCACCCTGCCTTCCAGCGCGCTCTCGTTAGACATCACTGAAGCCAGAAATGGCGGTGTTTAGGGGTTAGCGGGATGAACGCTATAGGGCTCCCCGCTCGGAGTTGTTCTTGAAGAAACCAATTTGTAATAGTTCGTTGTGTCATTGTGGGTGCCAAATGCCGCTAAAATTGCTGCTGCAGATGCAGTACGATGCACCAGATCCATGCGCCAAACATGGCCTTCCCCCTCAGTAGTACCACGTAGCCGTCCGGAGCCAGTTCTTCTTTTGACCGTTCATTCTCGTTACCTCCACTGCCAGTAATCATGCACAGTGGCTACATTCCTGTCAACTCTTTCTGCAGTATGGCAGAAGGAACATTCAGCAACTTGTAGCTCTATTACACTACCTCTTTCAAACTCGGTGGGGTGTCATAGTAGCAACTTTGTCTCTTTAAAGGCATTCCTGACTAACAGCAGCTTACCATGTCCAGTCTAAAAGGTAAATAACGCTCATGAATTGACAGCGTGTATTTAAAGTGAACCTGATTTGCATCCTCCGAGTGGTGCTACAAGCGCCACTCCTATGCGACTGGTGCGAAATTGGAATCGGCATCGTCTCTCAGCTGTGAAAGACACCTACAGACTTTCGTTTATGTCTCACAACACCTTCTCGCAATCATTTTTTCCCGTCAGTTTATTTACCATGTCCCAAGGAAACGAAAGATTAGTGGACTTATGTTGCATCTACATCTACTTTTACATAGATACTTTGCAAGCCACCATACGGTGCGAAGCGGAGGGTAACCTGTACCACTGCTTGTCATTTTCTTTCGTGTTCCATTCACAAACAGAGCGAGGGAAAAATGACTGCCTGTATGCCTCCGTATGAGTCCTAATTTCTCGTATTGTATCTTCCTGGTCCTGACGCGCAATGTATGTTGCGACAATAGAATCGCTTTGCAGTGACCATCAAATGCCGGTTCTCTAAATTTTCTCAACAGTGTTTCTTGAAAAGGACGTCGCCTTCCCTCCAGGGATTCCCCATTGAAGCATCTCCGTAACACTTACGTGTTGTTCGAACCTATCGGTAACAATTCTGTCAGCCTGCCACTGAATTGCTTCGATGTGTTCCTTCAATACCACCTGGTACGGATCCCGAACACTCGAGCAGTACTCAAGAAAAGGTGACATCAGCATCCTATACGCGGTCTCCTTTACAGGTGAACCATTCTTCCTCAAAATTCTCCCAATAAACCGAAGTCGACCATTCGCCTACCCTACCACAATCCTCACCTGCTCGTTCCAACTGATATCGCTTTGCAAAGTTATTCCCATATATTTAAACGACTTGACTTTGTCAAGGAGGAAACTACACTCCTGGAAATTGAAATAAGAACACCGTGAATTCATTGTCCCAGGAAGGGGAAACTTTATTGACACATTCCTGGGGTCAGATACATCACATGATCACACTGACAGAACCACAGGCACATAGACACAGGCAACAGAGCATGCACAATGTCGGCACTAGTACAGTGTATATCCACCTTTCGCAGCAATGCAGGCTGCTATTCTCCCATGGAGACGATCGTAGAGATGCTGGATGTAGTCCTGTGGAACGGCTTGCCATGCCATTTCCACCTGGCGCCTCAGTTGGACCAGCGTTCGTGCTGGACGTGCAGACCGCGTGAGACGACGCTTCATCCAGTCCCAAACATGCTCAATGGGGGACAGATCCGGAGATCTTGCTGGCCAGGGTAATTGACTTACACCTTCTAGAGCACGTTGGGTGGCACGGGATACATGCGGACGTGCATTGTCCTGTTGGAACAGCAAGTTCCCTTGCCGGTCTAGGAATGGTAGAACGATGGGTTCGATGACGGTTTGGATGTACCGACGATCACCAGTGGTGTACGGCCAGTGTAGGAGATCGCTCCCCACACCATGATGCCGGGTGTTGGCCCTGTGTGCCTCGGTCGTATGCAGTCCTGATTGTGGCGCTCACCTGCACGGCGCCAAACACGCATACGACCATCATTGGCACCAAGGCAGAAGCGACTCTCATCGCTGAAGACGACACGTCTCCATTCGTCCCTCCATTCACGCCTGTCGCGACACCACTGGAGGCGGGCTGCACGATGTTGGGGCGTGAGCGGAAGACGGCCTAACGGTGTGCGGGACCGTAGCCCAGCTTCATGGAGACGGTTGCGAATGGTCCTCGCCGATACCCCAGCAGCAACAGTGTCCCTAATTTGCTGGGAAGTGGCGGTGCGGTCCCCTACGGCACTGCGTAGGACCCTACGGTCTTGGCGTGCATCCGTGCGTCGCTGCGGTCCGGTCCCAGGTCGACGGGCACGTGCACCTTCCGCCGACCACTGGCGACAACATCGATGTACTGTGGAGACCTCACGCCCCACGTGTTGAGCAATTCGGCGGTACGTCCACCCGGCCTCCCGCATGCCCGCTATACGCCCTCGCTCAAAGTCCGTCAACTGCACATACGGTTCACGTCCACACTGTCGCGGCATGCTACCAGTGTTAAAGACTGCGATGGAGCTCCGTATGCCACGGCAAACTGGCTGACACTGACGGCGGCGGTGCACAAATGCTGCGCAGCTAGCGCCATTCGACGGCCAACACCGCGGTTCCTGGTGTGTCCGCTGTGCCGTGCGTGTGATCATTGCTTGTACAGCCCTCTCGCAGTGTCCGGAGCAAGTATGGTGGGTCTGACACACCGGTGTCAATGTGTTCTTTTTTTCCATTTCCAGGAGTGTAGTAATACTGTACCCGAACATTACAGGTTTGATCTTCTTACTCATCCCATGAACTTACATTTTTATTCATTTAGGGCTAGCTGCCATTCATCACACGGACTGGAAATTTTGTCTAAGTCGCCTTGTATCTTGCTACAGTCACTCAACTTTGATAGCTTACCGTACACCACGGAATCATCAGCAAACAACCATAGATTGCTGTCCACCCTGTCAGCCAAGTCATTTATGTACGTAGAGCACAACAGCGGTCCTATCACACTTCCCTGGGGCACTCCTGACGACACCCCTATCTCTGAGAAACACTCGTCGTCGCGGACAACGTACTTGGTTCTATTATTTAAGAAATCTTTGAGCCACTTATTCCACATGCACGTACCTTCGTTAAAAACCTGCAATGGAGCACCGTGTCAAATACTTTCCGGAAATCTAGAAATACGGAATCTGCCTGTTGCTCTTCATCCATAGCTCTCAGTGTATCTTGTGAGAAAAGGGCAAGCTGAGCTTCGCACGAGCGATGCTTTTGGAACCATGCTGATTCGTGCACATAAGCTTCTTAGTCTCAAGAAAGTTTATTATATTCGAACGAGAATACACTCAAGGAATCTGCACTAGACAGCAGTTAGCAATATTGGTCTGTAATTTTGTGGGTTACGTGATTCATCTAAATAACACGACACAGCATAAGTAATGAGTTTCATTTGAGCACACCATTATCGCACATAGCAGCAGCATAACACGTGGTTGAGTGCTGTTCCCTGCTAAATCATTTTTTCACGTTTTTCGAAGTACCTTCCAGCGCTGCAAACAGGTCAACCTGGTTGATTACTCTAAGTATATTGTTGTTGCTTGCTATCATCACTACAAGAAGAAGGAATGTCAGAGATTGACAATAGTTCGTTCGACGCTGTCGGTTAGCTTTTCTTAGACTTAGACATCAAATTGATATCCTCACAGACATAGGTATAAACTGTAGAAGAAGACGTATTCTCTAAATTATGTAGAAGAACTAGGTGACAACAGTAAGAATGCAAAAGCAAGAGAGAAGTAGCCACAAGAAAAGAGCGTGTAAAGAATGGATTCTGCTTTTCCTCCTCTATTGTTCGTATTGAAATCTGGTTTCGCAGGACAGAGCGGATCAGGTTGTGGAAAGGGGCCAAGGCCAATTGCTGTTACTTATACAAGAATACACATAATTTTATTCCTCAGACCAATGCACAGTTTTCTCTTTAAAACAACAAAGATCAATTCACGACAGAGGTCCCAAGTAACTTCTCCAGAATAAGTTTAAATGGTTCCTTTTAAAGCACCAGGATTTAGAGTAACGGCTGAAGGCCTTACTTAAGTAAAATTGCAATATCTTCTCGGCTAACGGCCGAAATAATATTTCAGATCAGCAAAAAAATTTATTTAAAAGCCAAGCACTTACAAATTTCGGCTAAAGGCCATATTAAGGGAAATTCAAAGTAATTCTTCGGCTCAAAGCCCAATAAATTTTTTTTTACATAGTAAAAGAGAGGCTTTAAGGATAATCTACTACACAGTACAACAGAAAAACATCTTAAGAAAACGGAAGTATCTTGTCGGCTGAAGGCCCAAATAATTACTCAAGAATAATTAAAGACAACTTTAACATAAACTTTTAGAGAACACGGCTGAAAGCCGTTTCAAGAATCCAAGATAATTAAAGAGATATATTCGGACAAGGATTTACATATTAAGGGCACATATTCAAAAACAAACGCGGCTGAAGGCCTAAATACAGAGCAACAAGAATTTTAAATAAAACGTGGCTGAAGGCTTAAGCTTAAAATAGTTGTCATGAAGTTCGGCTGCAGGCCATATACTAAATATAAAACAGACAATATTAACATACGTCTGAAGGCCTGGCACAGTATCTGCGACCAAATAAAATGACAATCACAAACAACAAACGGTGGTGCTCAGGAGTGTCCCAAGGGTCGGTCTGGGGATGAAACTCTAAGCACAGTTTAGGTGAGACAGGCAGCCAAGCGTAACGCTAAACAATCGGGTGGCAATACGACCTAGAGACGGCTGAAGAACCAACCAACAGCCTAATCAATTCCCTTCCACCCGATACATTCAGTGATCCATTTCAACCGACCGACTGACTACACCAGAACGCAGACAGCATTCATCTGCTCAGTGGAAATCACAGAAGCTACGCACGGTTCCACGTATGCACACTTGCACAAGAACTCGAACAATCGTAAAAGCAATCACTGTGGAACAACAAGGACGAATAAATTCGACACCCAGAGAGTTTCCACTAGCGGTCGACGACCAAATACACGTCGCCCCAAGAGACGACCAACCAAACCACCAACAAACGGTCGTCCCGCTCCAATATCCTTCCGTCGGACAGTTCATGTGAGTCGCCAGCGGACGGCGACCACTGGCTGTCCGCACCTGACCGGCGCACCGTCCCCAACTGAATTTCAGTCCTGCTGCGTTTTGACTGCTGCTCCGTGCCCGCCTTCACTGCTGCTGCATCCCGACTGAACTCCCAACTGAACTCCAGACACATGACGATCCGGAAATACTCGCGGTCGTTCCAGAGATAGTACGGCGGTGCATTCATCGACAAGCGCTGCTGCTGCCACTCGCGGTGAAGCAAACGAGCAACTTAGTGACACCAGTAATTGAATAAAAAAAAGGACAAGGCGGCACCGCAAAGACAAGCTGTCAAGCAATAAACGGTACGAACACGAGCCGCGTATGGCTCATGTATATCGAAGAAGCAATGGAGATGTAAAATAAAACTCGACTGATGAAATTGCTATCCTCTGTGAAAGTGAGGAGAAACTGGAGGACTGATGAATGAGACGAAAAGTCCACTGAACACAGAATATAGACTGAGAGTAAGCAAAAGAAGTACGAAAGAACTACGGAGCAGCAGAAATATTATTATCATCAAAACCTAAAACATCAAATCTGGTGACCACGTTGTAGACAAAGTGAAGGAAGTCTACTAGCTTGAAGCGAAATAATGAATCGTTACGCATTGAGTTAGTAAGGGAGTGGGAGAAAGAAACTTTTTCTATGTCTGTACAGCCCAGCACTGCCCACGCACACAGAAGTATCAATACCGACCACCCACTAGACACATTTTGATACTGCTATACAGTAACCAAGAATGCGACACTAACACTTCTGTGAGTGAGTACGAGCAAGCTCAGCAGATTAGTGTAAGACAAGTGCAAACCACCCTGCCTCTGTTGCTACAGTTACATTTTGTAAGAAGCACAAAATAGGGCGCAACAAAACCTATCGGCTGACTGACGAAGTATTAACGATACTGAAACAATTTGATTAAGCCAATACAGCACAACCGAAGACCGCCGATGGCTTGTAATCAGCAAGACCGATTCAGTCATTAAAAACAACGTTGTACACGAAAGTCTCTACTCAACACCACAAATACTCCACCCCGAAACCCTAGGTTCAGTCCATCAGCAGGATCAATGACATTCATGTCGTTTGCATTCAGTTCTCTGATTATTATATTGTAACGTATTGTGTGAGATTGTTGCAGTACTGTCATACTTTTGCTGCCTGATGGGACGACCTCCAGTCTGTAGCCACAGATGACTATAAAGTTGCTACTGATGGATAGTCAATGAGTCTACCAACACTGCCAACACCCATATTAGCACGCCAACTGCTATGATACTTCAGCATCGTTCGGGTCAGACGACCTACCGAAATGAGGGACCAGGACCAGCATTTACCACAACATCACGGCATCTGACATCTCAGTCCATTTGATGGGACAACTTGGGCTGTGACTTGAGAGACATGGATTACTCTCAGGATGGTATGTGAACCAAACACACAAGCTTCGCGGTCATGTCCTTATCCATAGAAGACAAGTCGGCAGGAATCACTGTACTAACCAGCGGAAGGCAAACCGTCACACCAAGTCATGGGACTGCGTTTGGGTTCGATGCAGCGAGCTTCGACCGGCCTGAGTCTGTCCTTGGATTCAACAGATTCCATTCTAGCTTATGAAGCCACCAGCCGCTGCAGAAGACATGGCTACAAGATGTATTCTGAGTAATACACTCTTGGAAATTGAAATAAGAACACCGTGAATTCATTGTCCCAGGAAGGGGAAACTTTATTGACACATTCCTGGGGTCAGATACATCACATGATCACACTGGCAGAACCACAGGCACATAGACACAGGCAACAGAGCATGCACAATGTCGGCACTAGTACAGTGTATATCCACCTTTCGCAGCAATGCAGGCTGCTATTCTCCCATCGAGACGATCGTAGAGATGCTGGATGTAGTCCTGTGGAACGGCTTGCCATGCCATTTCCACCTGGCGCCTCAGTTGGACCAGCGTTCGTGCTGGACTTGCAGACCGCGTGAGACGACGCTTCATCCAGTCCCAAACATGCTCAATGGGGGACAGATCCGGAGATCTTGCTGGCCAGGGTAGTTGACTTACACCTTCTAGAGCACGTTGGGTGGCACGGGATACATGCGGACGTGCATTGTCCTGTTGGAACAGCAAGTTCCCTTGCCGGTCTAGGAATGGTAGAACGATGGGTTCGATGACGGTTTGGATGTACCGTGCACTATTCAGTGTCCCCTCGACGATCACCAGTGGTGTACGGCCAGTGTAGGAGATCGCTCCCCACACCATGATGCCGGGAGTTGGCCCTGTGTGCCTCGGTCGTATGCAATCCTGATTGTGGCGCTCACCTGCACGGCGCCAAACACGCATACGACCATCATTGGCACCAAGGCAGAAGCGACTCTCATCGCTGAAGACGACACGTCTCCATTCGTCCCTCCATTCACGCCTGTCGCGACACCACTGGAGGCGGGCTGCACGATGTTGGGGCGTGAGCGGAAGACGGCCTAACGGTGTGCGGGACCGTAGCCCAGCTTCATGGAGACGGTTGCGAATGGTCCTCGCCGATACCCCAGGAGCAACAGTGTCCCTAATTTGCTGGGAAGTGGCGGTGCGGTCCCCTACGGCACTGCGTAGGATCCTACGGTCTTGGCGTGCATCCGTGCGTCGCTGCGGTCCGGTCCCAGGTCGACGGGCACGTGCACCTTCCGCCTACCACTGGCGACAACATCGATGTACTGTGGAGACCTCACGCCCAACGTGTTGAGCAATTGGGCGGTACGTCCACCCGGCCTCCCGCATGCCCACTATACGCCCTCGCTCAAAGTCCGTCAACTGCACATACGGTTCACGTCCACGCTGTCGCGGCATGCTACCAGTGTTAAAGACTGCGATGGAGCTCCGTATGCGACGGCAAACTGGCTGACACTGACGGCGGCGGTGCACAAATGCTGCGCAGCTAGCGCCATTCGACGGCCAACACCACGGTTCCTGGTGTGTCCGCTGTGCCGTGCGTGTGATCATTGCTTGTACAGCCCTCTCGCAGTGTCCGGAGCAAGTATGGTGAGTCTGACACACCGGTGTCAGTGTGTTCTTTTTTCCATTTCCAGGAGTGTATTTAATCTTGTTTAATTAATTCTGACGACGCTACATAAGTTCCTCGTCTCCATCATGATGAAACAGTAGGGGTTTCCAGACCAGGACTCTGCGACCCCTACAGCATGACGGACGAAGCAAGGAGCATAAAAGAACCACACTAGCACGGACAAAAGAAGGCAGTTAGTAACAAACACAGGCATTAATTTGAGAAAGAAACATCTGAGGCCTTACATCTAGATATCATTGCATAAAAGGGGACATAGGCTGTGCGAAATCTGAAAGCAAAAGAATCGAAAGTTTGTGAAGCGGTTTTATATACTGAAAATTATGTGGACAGATATAAGAGAGGAGGATGTTCTCTACAGAAAAAGTTGACAGGACATGTGGTGAGACATCGCGGAACAACTTCCATGGCTTTGTGCTGAATGGAGCTTAGAGTGGAAAAAACGTGAGGGACATTCCCCAAATATGTGATGAAGAGATTGGTAGAAGGAGGAAATCGCAGCAGGACGTATCAAACCAGTTGTAAGACTGATCCCATGCCCCCCCCCCCCCTCCTCCGTGAAAACGTGAGGTTAGGTGCATCCGCCGTGAGTACTTATATTTCAGCTATTCAAGTGATTTATCCGAATGATGTCAAATTTTACAAGGGTAAGTTGGGATAGTACTGCATATGTAAGCTTTTTCGAAATTCTAATATTTCTGAAGGTTGTATTGAAACAGTTTTGTTAAGGACAAATGATTTGTAAGTTGACAGAACTGTCAAACTTAATATCACAGGAATAAATATTCATTGATTTTTTAAAATATTTTTTCTGCATTTTGCAGTTTTGTCGTTCAAAGTTTTGGTGGGTTGCATGACACCGATATGCGAAAAAAGTATCATTTTTGTTACAAAAATTTAATCTTTTGTAAAACATCTATCACAAGTATAGTAAATACTGTTGATATCTCTATATGTTCTCAACTGTCAGGCTCCCAACCCTCACAATCGTGGCACTTATAAGGCCTCCATCCTTTGCATTTCTTTCTGGAAGTGTGTAAAATTTTGATGCATCGATTATGAGTCAGAGGTTTGATGTGTAATTTGTTATGAAATAACCTTTTAGAGAGCAACTGGGAAAAGCCTGGTTGTTTCTTCTTGGTCCAGCCTTCAGAATGTAATCATTGTGGGCAGTAGTTATCAATGATTTCTAATATAAGGAAACGAAAGAGCAACAGTTTTTCTTACAAGTGTACGACTGAGCACCAGTCGTTACACAGCCGTCATCGAGACAGTCGGTGAGTTCTTCCCAACCTTCATCAATGTGTCTTGAGTAATGGTTGCAATAACTGCTTTAATCCCATTTTCTTAAGTCGGGTACTTCAGCTGGTAGTGGATTCACGTACACATGATCCCTCAAAGGTAAAAACCGCGTTTCGTTATATCGGGTGAGCGCGGACGCTATAGAGAAACAAGCTCTGCCATTCGCGCCTTTCAACCAGTCCAGCGGTCGAGTACAGTGTCGTTTGATAAATCGTGTTCTGAGTTATGCCAGTGAGGCTGCGCACCATCTTGCTGCCAAATAAGATACTGTGGTACAGTCTCTTCCAGTTGAGTAAAGGACCATATTTTTTCCGCAACAAGATACGAAACTTCAGTTACAGTTGTTTCCCCGGAAACTAAATGTCCATAAACGTTCAGCCGGGATATGGTACAAAAAAATGCAATTTATTCAAGTCTCGTTGAAACCGTACCATCTCGTGGGGTTCGCCGACTCCCAGATGTGCACATTACGTGTGTGCAGATGAAATGTTAATTCATCACTGAAGACGAAACGATGTAGAAAATCTCCATCATCATGCAGCAACATTTTGTTTGCAATGCTGGCACGTAAATCGTAATCTGTAGGCCTTAGAGCTTCTAACAACTACAAACAATTAGGACTTAGTTGCAAGCGCTTCCTTAAAAGTTTCCACACAGACGTCACGAACTGCTAACTCACGAGTAGACTTCCGAACTGATTTCCTTGAACTATGCGTGAAAGACTCTCTCACTCGTTCCACACGTTCTTCAGTCACTGATAGTCACCCTGTACTCTTCCTTTTAAGAAGACAGCCGGTGTTTTACAATTGGGCGTTACTGGCGCTTGGAGAATTACAACCGAACTTAATACGAAACACGTGTTGCGCCGTAACAATGGATTCAGTCCTTGCAAAATGTGAAACGCAAGGATTTTTCTGTTCACTAGTCGCCATATTTGTTACTAGCACCTTCTAACAGAAGTCACAGGAAACACAGCAGGTTCATACTCACAGATATACAAACAAAACTGAGTTGCTCTTTCATTTGAAGTGTTAATTATAACAGTAAATTGAATGTGATAAACACTACAAAGCCTTAAAATTCCGATGTTCATTTTGAAACCCTCAGTACAAAACGGTACTACAAGACGAAACAAGAACGAATAGTTAATTTCAAAGAGGCACCAAAGATGAATATCGAAGTAAAAATGAAAATGAAAGGTATGTTTTAACTATCTAATTTATTGTCACTTAAATCACCATTTTGCTCATTCTACAATGAATAAAAATTGTTTAAGTAACTTTTGTGTAATAGGCATTAGGCCGTGGTCCAAAGCATGGATCTGTTCCTAATACTTCGTTTGCTAATGCTGGTGAAATCAGCAGCTATAAAGGCTCAGGTAGCAGTTAGAAACTTAAACAAGCACAGGAGGCTGGAATTTTTAGGTGTATCCATTCAACGGTAAGGTCTCCACTTCAATCGACTGCTGTCTAAAGATGCGATTCCCCCCTTAAATACATCGACGAAAAAAAAAAAAAAAAAAAAGACGCAACACCAAGAATGAGTCCCTGCATCACCGGCCAAGTGCTACAGGCAAGGAGTTCCATCCCATAAACTGACACCCGGCACCTATACAATTCATGTACATCTGTGTGCTTGCGTTACACAAACTGGCGGTTACATCGGTTATTAATGTACCAGCATTTCATATTTGCAATGGCTTCTCACGCGTACATTACACTGTGATCTTGCAATTTTAACTATTTAAATATATTACGTAGATAAATCCATTCAAGAAATTTCATTATTCCACATTAATTACTTCTGATGCTGCAATGTTTTTCCGTCCTTGTATTCACTAATCCTACCGAAATACCTTGTGTTGCAGGTTGAGCATTTCTGAATCGTATCGATTGGTGACATTTCATATTATCGCGTTTTCACCGATTTCATTCTCATCGACCATTAATATGATGACAGTGACCTTCATTCACCTCGCATTATCCTTTGTCTCGGTGTAAGGCTAAACCGGCTCTGTTCCACGAATGGCGCTATTCCCACATATTCCGTAGGAGAACGTTCTGGTAGCAGCGTCCGGAAATCATACGTCATATGCAGAGACACCAGACGCAGTGGAAATTTGAGTCAGCCCGAGAGGTGTGCTGGGATAGCTGAGTTGTTGTGGCGACTTCTTGCCACAGATAGGAAACGCTTGTTGGAGACCAGGTGTAACGGCCGATAAGTTTATTTCTTAATATGAAACTTCCTGGCAGATTAAAACTGTGTGCCCGACCGAGACTCGAACTCGGGACCTTTGCCTTTCGCGGGCAAGTGCTCTACCATCTGAGCACGACTCACGCCCGGTACTCACAGCTTTACTTCTGCCAGTATCCTCATCTCCTACCTTCCAAACATTACAGAAGCTCTCCTGCGAACCTTGCAGAACTAGCACTCCTGAAAGAAAGGATATAGCGGAGACATGGCTTATCCACAGCCTGGGGGATGTTTCCAGAATGAGATTTTCACTCTGCAGCGGAATGTGCGCTGATATGAAACTTCCTGGCAGATTAAAACTGTGTGCCCGACCAAGACTCGAACTCGGGACCTTTGCCTTTCGCGGGCAAGTGCTCTACCATCTGAGCTACCGAAGCACGACTCACGCCCGGTACTCACAGCTTTACTTCTGCCAGTATCTCGTCTCCTACCTTCCAAACTTTACAGAAGCTTGCTTAATTATTATTTTAATATCACTTTCTGATATGTACCGTGTCTGGGGGTTGGGCTAAAATCAGAATTTACTACCTGACATAAAGTAATCATAGTACTTACGAAGGATTTGCAACCTGGATTTAATACTGTACATGCTTCCGACTATCGTACCATTCAACACCATAAGCATTTTAATATGAAATTAACAATGAGGTATCAATGGACAGGAACTATGTAGATATGTCGTCATCTAATAGGGCACTTTTAATGTCAACGTATAGTTAGTTATTTCTAAAATACAGTACCAAAATAGTGTTTTCTTTAAGTAACGAGTACCAAATTAACGAACTGTGGGGTGTAAATCAACATTTGTCACTTTCGACGCTATCGTAAATCCGGAGAACCTAATAAATAAGCATATTAAGACATATTTTCATTGCTTATTGCTTAGGGCTTCAGATAAATACTTTTGTTCTTGGAACCGCACTGTTAGTACTTACACTGAGGTGACAAAGTCGTGGGGTACCTCCTTTTGTCCGGCGTAGTGCAGAAACACGGTATGGACTCAAAAGTTCTCTGGAAGTCCCCTGCAGAAATATTGAGCCATGTTGCCTCCATAACTGTCCATTATTACAAAATTTACTGGTGCATGATTTTGTGCATGAACTGACCTCTTTATCACGTCCCATTGATGTTCTGTGGGACTCATGGCGGGAGATTTGGATGGCCGAATCCATCGCTCGAATTGTCCAGAACGTTCTTCAAACCAGTCGCGATCGGACTGTTCACACTACGGGTCTTCAACTGAGCTGCCACGGCACTGGAGCCGGCATGGTTCCTCATACCTACCGGTACCTTCCAGAATCTCACCGACTCTCTTCCTGCGCAACTTGCAGCGGTATGCGATGTACACTCATGATCGTAAATTAAGGATAGTGCTGACACTTCAGGAACTCCGACAGGCACTGGTGCAAGAGTGGGAGACTATATCCAAACAGCTGCTCGATCACCTGATCCAGAGTATACCAACCCGATGTGCGGCCTGTGTACGTGTGCATGGTGATCATATCCCATATTGATGTCGGGGTACATGCACAGAAAACAGTGGTGTTTTATAGCACATGTGCTTCGGGACGGTTTTCTCAACTTATCACCAATACCGTGGACTTACAGATCTGTGTCGTGTGTGTTCCCTATGTGCCTATGCTATTAGCGACAGTTCTGTGTAGTGCCACATTGTGTGGCACCACATTGCGCAATTATCCTTAATTCATGGGCATGAGTGTAGTTTTACCCACTATCGCCATAGCTAGAGGATTGCTTATTGTATATCGGCTGTGCAGTGTGTGTGGCCGTCCTGAATGTCTTTTGTTGTGAGAAGTGTCCACAAACCTGAACAGTTGAATTAAAGGTCCAGTCATTCTTTGATTAGGTTTACGTTAGTTTGTATGACGCCTGTGATATTCTGCTGCTGCTTCTCTATGACTTACGCCCGCCTACATGGATGAGAAATATTTCTGCCACCTCCTTTTATATATATATATATATATATATATATATATATATATATATATATTACTGTGCGAGTACTACACTGCAGAACAGCACCACACTACGCAGCTTCGATAACTAGCGCCACTTTAACATCCTTCTGTCGGACTACATTCATCAATTTCCTCACAGCAACCGGCCATGTGGCACTCGTACTTCACGCGACTAATCATTTCGACGGTGTGGTGATGATGGGTCCATCCTCTCGTTGTAGTTTTCACTACCTCCACTGGTACCGAGTTTGTCCTATGCGACATGAGATTTGAATCAACTCTGTCCGAACAGCCCTCGGAAGGCCCAACGGTAAGGACCGAACGCCGTGTCATTCTCAGTCGATAAGCGTCATTGGATGTGGATAAGGAGGGGCCTGAGATCAGCACACTGCCCTCACAGGCGTTGCCAGTTTTCGGACAGGAGCCGGTACTTCGCGATTAAGTAGCCCTTCAATTGGCCTCACAAGGGCTGAGTGCACCCCGTTTGCCAACAGCGCTCGGCTGATCCGGATGGCCACTCATCAAAGTGCTAACCAAGCCCGACAGCGCTTGACTTCAGTGATCTAACAGCAACCGGTGTTTACCACCCCTACAAGGCCGTCGGCATAGTTTTGAATCTCTATGGATTTAAATTCCATGCTGCATAACAGGTCCACAAAACTTAAATGAAAGGTACTAGCTGACTTATTATTTGGAAATCTTTCAGTTTATTCGTTCCAGGTACACCATACAAATTCATAAGTGTCAATAGCGATCACTTATGGTTTGCAAAACAGTCTTCATCATCACAACACAAGGGATAATACACCAAGTATTAGCAATAAAAGTCTGAAGTGAACCGAGATATGCTAACAGAATAGTGAACGATGCGGTCGCAGCCGTGTTAATTTTATACCTTTCGGACAATCAACTTACACTCATCTCTTCTTATTATATGCGCTTTTATAATTCCAGTAAATTTGACAACAGGTTTCTTAGCATAGATTACTGACACTTTAAACAACAAAATTAATCTTTTACTTAAATGTTGCCGTGAGACTTTTTTTTAATCTCATTTTGTTCGCTTTAGTTTGTTTCGTTTGCTCGGGGCGGACGTCACGAGACATCAGTTTCAGTTCGTCGTTGATCCATTCACCCCGTTTTTTTATTACAGAGGGCAGCTAACCCTCTGACCGAACACGCTGAGCTGCCGTGCCGGCTCCTTTTATTATTTACGATAATGATCGAAGCCGACGAAATGAATTAAGATTTGTGCTGCGGCCGGGACTCGAACCCGGGTGTTCTTGTTTGCTAGGCAAAAATGTTAGCCATTACACCACCGCAGTATTTTTGACAGTATTGCTGCACGAACTACCTAGGCTGAGTGCCCTCCCCAACACAAACTTCAATTCATTTTTCCCTTACATATTGTCACTACTGCCAGGGCTCTCCGATATTGGCAAGCACCCCAGCGTTGGTCGTAATGGGACGTCCTTGTACCATTGGTGATCTTACAGATCTTATAACAAATTTTAATTCATTTCGTCTGTTTCGATCATTATCGTAAACAAAATTAATATTAAAACTTTTATTAACATTAATTTTTACTAACAACAATACAAAGTCCCCCCATTACTGTCTTTCGCTTCGCTCCATCCAACACTTTTATTTCCTGTTCTGGGGTTTAAAATTCGTCCACAAGAATTTTAACATTGATAACTGTGTTTGTTCTTTCAGTAAGTACGACTGTTAGAAAACTCAGGTCTTTGTAGGAAAATTACGTGAATTAAGTGACGCATTATTTCACGTATGTTCTTTATTGATTGACATTTCTAGCTTCTAAATTTGCTAAATAATGAATATAAATTAAAGAAGAAGTATGGAGAAATATTTGAAACTGGAAAGAACAGAAATGCATTCTAGTTATTAAAACATAAACTCCAAATTCGAACTGCTGCGTTCACTTATACTACATGCACTGCCGAGTCACATTAATGTGATCAGCTGTCAAAAGCCTGAATAACCATTTTTGCATTGCAGATTGCTGCGAGTCGTGCAGGAGGAGAGTCAGTGAGGTTGTGGAAGGTACCGACAGGGAAGTGGAGCCACGCCGACTCCACTGCCGTCGCCAGCTGCACTAGTTTACTATGATTGGGGATCCATAGAACGAACAGCACGATCGCGGTGAATCCACTGATTCTCGACTGGGTTTAGATCTGGGGAGTTACCTGACCAGAGGAAACTCATCCTGGTCCTCTTCGAACCACGTACGTAGTACCGGGAGCTGTGTGACACGTTACATTCTCCTGCTGTCAGATGCCATCGTGCTGAGAAAAAACAAGTTGCTTGTAGAGAGGGACATGGTCTCCGACGACAGATACACACCTGTTTTGCTCCACTGTGCCTTCCAGAATGATGCGATAACCGAGGGAATGTCACGAACACATTCCACAGATCGTAACGATCCCTCCTCCGGCTTCGACCATTCCGAAGATTGACGGAACACGCCGACGACCATCTTTCCGATGGAGCATAAAAAGTGATTCATCTGAAAAGGAAATCTATTGTCATTCACTGGACGTCCAGTTGCAGAATTGTCCTGCAAATTCCAGCCTTCGCTGCCGATCAGCAGCAGTCAAACCCGGGTGCATGAGCGAGGCACCAGCTGCGGAAGACCCATGTGGAGGAACATTCAGTGGATGGTCATTGACGAGACACTGCTGGTTGCACAGTGGTTCAAATGGGCCATTAGTCGCTGAGCAGTTGCACGTCTTTTCGCCCGTACATATGTCCACGGCCGTTGTGCACCCCTGTGGTGTACCACAGTTGCCTCCGCGTCACTTTTAGATAGCGCCATTTTTCCATACGCGGTATACGTTAACCATGGAGCTACGCGAACAGCTTACAAATTTAGCCGGTTCGGAAACGCACCTAACCATGGCTCCGAAGCTACTGATCGCGTCCTTTTGGACGTCAGATAAGTCACTCGTTTTTCGGCATTAAGACAACGACTAGTCCTCCTCCCCCCCCCCCCCTTTCCACCATCGAACCCATCCCACCCCTGGCAAGCTTTATACAGCGGAGCGCCAAAGAAACTGGTATAAACATGCGTATTCAAATACAGAGATATATAAACAGGCAGAATACGAAGCTGAGATTGTGGAGCACTAGTTAAATCCATTCGTGCTGCTACAATGGCAGGTTATCAAGATTTAAGTGATTTTGAACGTGGTGTTACAGTCGGCGCTCGAGCGATGGGACAAAGCATCTCCGAAGTAGCGACGAAGTAGGGAATTTCCTCGTACAATCATTCCACGAGTGTACCGTGAATATCAGTAAAGAATCAAATATCCGACATCGCTGCGGCCGGAAAAAGATCCTGCAAGAACGGGGCCAACGACGCCTCAAGAGAATCGTTCAACGTGACAGAAGTGCAACCCTTTCGCAAATTGCTGCAGATTTCAGTGCTGGGCCATCAACACATGTCAGCGTGCGAACCATTCAACGAAACATCATGGATACGGGCTTTCGGAACCGAAGGCCCACTCGGGTGCCCTTGGTGACTGCACTGCACAAAGCTTTGCGCCTCGCCTGGGATTGTTAACACCGACATTGGACTGTTGGTGACTGGAAACACGTTGCCTCGTCGGAAGAGTCTCGTTTCATATTGTATCGAGTGGATGGACGTGTATGAATCCATGGACCCTGCACGTCAGCAGGGGACTGTTCAAGCTGATGGAGGCTCTGTAATGGTGTGGGGCGTGTGCAGTTGGTCTGATAAGGGACCGTTAATATGTCTAGATACGACTCTGACAGGTGACACGTACGTAAGCATCCTGTCTGTTCACCTGCATCCATTCATGTCCATTGTGCATTCTGTTTGACTTGGACGATTACAGCAGGACAATCCGACACCCCACACATACAGAATTGCTGCAGACTGGCTCCAGGAACACTCTTTTGAGTTTAAACACTTCCGCTGGCCATCGAACTCCCCAGTCATGAACATTATTGAGCATATCTGGTATGCCTTGCAACGTACTGTTGAGAAGAGATCTCCACCCTCTCGTAGTCTTACGGATCTATGGACAGCCCTTGCAGGATTCATGGTTCTACACTCCTGGAAATTGAAATAAGAACACCGTGAATTCATTGTCCCAGGAAGCGGAAACTTTATTGACACATTCCTGGGGTCAGATACATCACATGATCACACTAACAGAACCACAGGCACATAGACACAGGCAACAGAGCATGCACAATGTCGGCACTAGTACAGTGTATATCCACCTTTCGCAGCAATGCAGGCTGCTATTCTCCCATCGAGACGATCGTAGAGATGCTGGATGTAGTCCTGTGGAACGGCTTGCCATGCCATTTCCACCTGGCGCCTCAGTTGGACCAGCGTTCGTGCTGGACGTGCAGACCGCGTGAGACGACGCTTCATCCAGTCCCAAACATGCTCAATGGGGGACAGATCCGGAGATCTTGCTGGCCAGGGTAGTTGGCTTACACCTTCTAGAGCACGTTGGGTGGCACGGGATACATGCGGACGTGCATTGTCCTGTTGGAACAGCAAGTTCCCTTGCCGGTCTAGGAATGGTAGAACGATGGGTTCGATGACGGTTTGGATGTACCGTGCACTATTCAGTGTCCCCTCGACGATCACCAGTGGTGTACGGCCAGTGTAGGAGATCGCTCCCCACACCATGATGCCGGGTGTTGGCCCTGTGTGCCTCGGTCGTATGCAGTCCTGATTGTGGCGCTCACCTGCACGGCGCCAAACACGCATACGACCATCATTGGCACCAAGGCAGAAGCGACTCTCATCGCTGAAGACGACACGTCTCCATTCGTCCCTCCATTCACGCCCGTCGCGACACCACTGGAGGCGGGCTGCACGATGTTGGGGCGTGAGCGGAAGACGGCCTAACGGTGTGCGGGACCGTAGCCCAGCTTCATGGAGACGGTTGCGAATGGTCCTCGCCGATACCCCAGGAGCAACAGTGTCCCTAATTTGCTGGGAAGTGGCGGTGCGGTCCCCTACGGCACTGCGTAGGATCCTACGGTCTTGGCGTGCATCCGTGCATCGCTGCGGTCCGGTCCCATGTCGACGGGCACGTGCACCTTCCGCCGACCACTGGCGACAACATCGATGTACTGTGGAGACCTCACGCCCCACGTGTTGAGCAATTCCGCGGTACGTCTACCCGGCCTCCCGCATGCCCACTATACGCCCTCACTCAAAGTCCGTCAACTGCACATACGGTTCACGTCCACGCTGTCGCGGCATGCTACCAGTGTTAAAGACTGCGATGGAGCTCCGTATGCCACGGCAAACTGGCTGACACTGACGGCGGCGGTGCACAAATGCTGTGCAGCTAGCGCCATTCGACGGCCAACACCGCGGTTGCTGGTGTGTCCGCTGTGCCGTGCGTGTGATCATTGCTTGTACAGCCCTCTCGCAGTGTCTGGAGCAAGTATGGTGGGTCTGACACACCGGTGTCAATGTGTTCTTTTTTCCATTTCCAGGAGTGTAGTTCCCTCCAGCACCACTTCAGACATTAGTCGAGTCCTTGCCACGTCGTGTTGCGGCACTTCTGCATTCTCACGAGGGTCCCACATAATATCAGGCAGATATGCTAGTTTGTTTGGCTCTTCATTATATACCCTCCACTGTTAGTGCTGTAACCTTCCGTCTGTGATTTATTACTGAGCGTTGGCGTCGGATTAGAGCGCTGGTCATACTAGATTGGCAGTTACATTAGAAATTTATGAAGATTCCTTGTGTTACGTGTGCCACAGACAGCCCCTGCCAGGCAGACTACACTCAAGACAATCTGGTGTACCATATAACATACACAAGCACTTGCAGGCGCAACCAAGAGGAAAACAATTCTTCAAAACAAACAGAACTTGCTAGAGACTAATGCGAACCTTTTTCTGCAGAGGTCGCTTCACAGATACAGGGAAAGTTGGAGTACTCCGCCGGCCTCCGCTGGCTTTATAAGGCCAGCGAAGCAGCAGTACAGCCTATCCTCTGTTATGCCAGCATTGCCTGGATCTCTGCACCCACCCGTTTTTACAAGGCCCTCCAAATCCTTGAACGCCATGTGCTCCGCCTTGTCTTCCATATCCGCCTTCCTTTCCCCACACGGCTCCTGTTTGAACTGATCCCCTTCCCCCACCTCCCCCTGTTCCTCCAACGTCTCCGCATCCTTTACATTGTCCACAGGCTTGATCCCCCCCGCCCTCTGGTTTCCTCCTTCCTCTCCACCCCCAGCCTGTTGCCGCGCCTCTATCGCTGTATCCCTCCCTCTCTCCACCTCCACACCCTCCATCTCCTTCATCAAGGCAATTTCCGACGCCTCCCCCTCCCGGATGACGAACTTCGCCGTGACATCTACCCTTCCTTCCTACTATAACCCGGCCTTGTTCCCCCCCCCTCCACAGGGCCCCCTTTTTTCTTCTTCCCTCCTACTCCCAGAGCGGATTTTCCTCCTTCCCCCCCCCTCCCCTAAGACCCTGCACCCCATACTTGCCTCTTTCCTTCCCACATCCCTCCCTACCTGGCCCTCTTCAGTGCGCCCCCCCGCTCATCTCCCCCATCTCTTCCACTCCCTCCCTTCTTCCGGTCTCCCTCATCTCCTCGCGCCTGGCAGATCCTCTGTTTTGATCATCATCAGTGTGCCACCTCAGTGTTGTGTTTAGTGCAGTTTCTCCTGTGCATCAAGAGCTGTGATTTTAATTGTGTACTGCCTTGAGGTTCGCCGTGAGTGTTTGTTATGTGCTACGCCGTCTGTCGATACCTTTTATGCTCCAGTCATACTGTGCCTTGTGTTCTTTTAATTGTCTCAGTGTGTGGCTTTTTGTGTGTGCTACTTTTAAACAGTTTTAACAGTTTTTTATCTCCATTTTACGGTCACCCCGTTTTTTGCCTATTGCCTTCCATGATGTTCCCCCTTTTTTATATCTATGTTCACCATACTCTCTCCTTTGTTATTTTTAAATGTCTTCTATTGTTTGTTCTATGTCTTTCGGCTGAAGAGCAGCGCATATGCTGCTGCCAGCCCGCCCGATGGGGAATTGAAATACAATAAAGAGAAAAAAAAAAAAAACAGCACAGCGAGTTCATCGCCGAGCTAGGGCCAGCTCCGACGGACCTCACCAACGCTCTTGATGAATAGTCATCTATAAGTTATTTGGTTTTTTGTGTGTGTATATAGTAATTGTTCGAGAAGTGAAGTTCAGTTTAAATAAACGACATTATACTGAGTGTTCTGCAATACTGAGTATTCTTCACCTTGTATGCATGAAACTTTTCTAGTATTTTCCATTGGTGAAGATGAAGAAATTGAGTAAGTAGGTTACGTAGTTCAAACAAAACGTTTCATGAGAAAGAAGTCTAAGTAGGCCAGCAGCGTGCGACGTCGGTGGAAGCGGCTGAACAGGCAGCTCTATTTACGTTCTGCCGAGACGCAGGCCGGCGGAGGCGCGACCGCGTCAGCGCTTCCTTTGAAGCAGCAGCAAGGAGGCGCCCGGTCGGCCGAGCGTCGCCCGCCGTATCGCCGGCCTGGCTCTCGTGACCGATGAAAAGCCAGCGAGCCGTGGCCCGTCGCTGCGCCACAAAGCGGCGGCGGCGGCGAAGGCGGCCGTATCTCACCTCGCATCTTCCGCTGCTCGCCTCGTGTCTTCAAACGACAGCTCAAAACCCTCAAGATAGCGTCGACAAAGTTTCTCGGTATTCGATATTGACAATCGCAAAATCGACTGGTCTGCTATCATCGCATTTTTCTGCTATTCTAAATCAATCATTTCACCACGGTACAGTTCTTCCACGTATTTCCTCAATAACTCCGCCTAAGTGATAGTTTTAGGGAAAATTTCATTGTCCAGTCATAATAATGTGAGCACCACCTACATTCCACGTCACGTGCAATAACCACTCACAAAAGTCAGGTGGCACCACTGGCAGTGGAGGCTATATAAACCGTGTCGGGAGGATTTGGAAAACAGTGGAGTCATTGTCGTAATACGGATACCAAATGGGCGTCATCAATGGTTTTCGGGCCAGGGTGGAAGCTTTTCCGAAACGGTCAAGTCCGTAAAATGTTCGTATGCCGCCGTGGTTAAAGCATACCGTGCATGGCAAAACGGCGCTTTCCAAAACAGGGGCCAAGGCAACTGTCTTGCACCACAGGCCATAGATGACAGGAACAAACAACAGTTGCGCAGATGTGTGCGCGCGAAGAGACGGGTAGCTGTTGAAAAATTGATTTCCCAGATAAACCGAGGGGCCCGCAGCTCGTGGTCGTGCGGTAGCGTTCTCGCTTCCCGCGCCCGGGTTCCCGGGTTCGATTCCCGGCGGGTCAGTAATTTTCACTGCCTCGTGATGGGTGGGTGTTGTGTGATGTCCTTAGGTTAGTTAGGTTTAAGTAGTTCTAAGTTCTAGGGGACTGATGACCATAGATGTTAAGTCCCATAGTGCTCAGAGCCATTTTTAAACCGAGGGGCTACCAACAGAGTCTGCTCAATGACGTTCAGCGAACAGTTCTGGACATGGGCCTTCGCATCGATGATGAGCGCCGTTCATTGGCGACGAAGGCTGGAATTTACACGAAAATACCGCAACTGGACTGCCAGCGTGTATGACGACCCCGCGGTGGTCGTGCAGTTCTAGGCGCTCCAGTCCAGAGCCGCGCTGCTGCTACGGTCGCAGGTTCGAATCCTGCCTCGGGCATGGATGTGTGTGATGTCCTTAGGTTGGTTAGGTTTAAGTAGTTCTACGTTTAGGGGACTGATGACCTTAGCTGTTAAGTCCCATAGTGCTGAGAGCCATTTTTTTTGGTATGACGACCTTTTCAGATGAATTACGTTTTATGCTCCGTGGGACAGGCTGCCGTTGGCGTGTGCAGCGTGAAACATCCGAAATCAAACACGCTGCAACAATCTTTGGAGGGATTTATACCAGAGAAGAGGTCTGGGGAATCTTTTAGTTGCATTCCTTTTGTGATCTCGTCATTTTACGAGGCGTCTTTTTTTAAGTAAGTACCGTTTTGAAATTTAAAAAAGACGTGCTAAGATATCTCAATAATTTTATTTTTACATGAAAGCCTGTACCTTAATCTACGCACTGACGCCATTATAGTTTGATTCTTTCTTGTTTACGTTGTGTACTGAGTGTTTAAGATGCCTCCGATAATCGTGAGTCCCGACGATTGTGAAGTACGAGCTGTTATACGATTTCTTAGTGCTAAAGGCTTAAAAGCGATCGATATTCATCGTGAGATCTGTGCAGTTTATGGAGAAACATTATGAGCGATGGAATGGTAAGAAAGCGGGTGAGAGCATTTAAACATAGCCGCACAAATGTGCATGATGAACAACAGAGTGGGCGTCCTTAGGTCGTTAATGAAATTTTGGTGCATGAAGTGGAGAATAAAGTGAGAGAAAACAGACGCATTACGATTTCCTCCTTGCGGGATGACTTTCCCGATGTTTCTCGAAGTTTTTTGTATGGTACTGTGACCGAGCACTAGAATTACCGAAAATTGTGCGCGCGTTGGGTACCGAAAATGTTGATGGATGTGGACAAAACCAAACGTTTAGACAGTGCATTGGCTTTTCTTGAGCGGTACCACGGTGATGATTTCTTAAGCCAAATTGTTACGGGCGATGAAACATGGGTGGCCTACGTCACACCAGAACAAAAGCAACAGTCCATGGAAGTTGAGCAAGGGCATCGTTTTGCTGCAGGACAATGCCCGTCCGCATGGGGCGAATCAGACCGAAGATCTCATCACATCTTTTCGATGGGAAACTCTAGATCATCCTCTGTACAGCCCCGAACTTCCGGCCAGTGAATACCATCCGTTGCTGCACTTGAAGAAACACCTGGGCGGTCTGCGTCTTCATGACGATGACGAAGTCAAAACAGTGGTGATGCAGTGGTTAACAAATCAGGCGGCAGACCTCTGTGAGGAGGGTATTCAAACACTGGTACAACGTTATGACAAGTGCCTCAATATTGACGGAAATTATGTAGAAAAGTAGATTATGGTACAGGCTTTCATGTAAAAATAAAATTATTGAGACATCTTAGCGCGTCTTTTTTAAATTTCAAGACGCTACTTACTTAAAAAAAAAAAAACACGCGTCGTAGAAGGTACAATGGATCGTTGGGAACCATACTCTTCCCTACATGCAGTTTCTTTTGCCTCGGCATGACGACGCCTACCAGGAGGATAATGTAACGTGCCACACAGGTCGCAGTGTACGTGCGTGGTTCGAGGAGTACGAGGACGGATGTACCGTACTTTCCCGGCCACCAAACTCCGCGGATTTAAACCCAGTCTATCTGTGGGACCACCTCGATCCGTCTGTTCGTGCTGTGAATCATCAATCAGGAAATCTATCACAGCTGGCCATGCCACTGGAGTCCAGAACCTCATTGACTCTCTTCCTAGTCGGCCGCGGTGGTCGAGCGATTCTAGGCGCTTCAATCCGGAACCGCGCGACTGCTACGGTCGCAGGTTCGAATCCTGCCTCGGGCATGGGTGTGTGTGATGTCCTCAGGTTAGTTAGGTTTAAGTAGTTCTAAGTTGTAGGGGACTGATGACCTCAGATATTAAGTCCGATAGTGCTCAGAGCCATTTTGACTCTCTTCTTGCAGCTCTCGCGGCCGTTCGTACTGCAAAAGGTGGCTATTCAGAGTTTTGACGGAGGGTCCCATTAATGTGATTGGACAGTGTGTCTGTCAACGTTCTGATGTGCTATAACTGCGATTGTGACCGCACTGACCATCGAGCACTTAGTCGCAGGATCTTTGCCCGTAAGAAAACTTAAAGTCCAAAGGAAAATAAGCGGTCTAAGGAACTTACAAGTGGAGACCAGAGTCTATGACTGGATGCGATCTACGAGGTGCATTCAAGTTCTAAGGCCTCCGATTTTTTTTCTAATTAACTACTCACCCGAAATCGATGAAACTGGCGTTACTTCTCGACGTAATCGCCCTGCAGACGTACACATTTTTCACAACGCTGATGCCATGATTCCATGTCAGCGGCGAAGGCTTCTTTAGGAGTCTGTTTTGACCACTGGAAAATCGCTGGTGAATGTGCGCCCACGGAGAGTGTCTTTCATTGTTGGAAAAAGCCAAAAGTCACTAGGAGCCACGTCAGGTGAGTAGGGAGCATGAGGAATCACTTCAAAGCTGTTATCACGAAGAAACTGTTGCGTAACATTAGCTCGATGTGCGAGTGCGTTGTCTTGGTGAAACAGCACATGCGCAGCCCTTCCCAGACGTTTTTGTTGCAGTGCAGGAAGGAATTTGTTCTTCAAAACATTTTCGTAGGATGCACCTGTTACCGTAGTGCCCTTTGGAACGCAATGGGTAAGGATTACGCCCTCGCTGTCCCAGAACATGGACACCGTCATTTTTTCAGCACTGGCGGTTACGCGAAATTTTTTGGTGACGGTGAATCTGTGTGCTTCCATTGAGCTGACTGGCACTTTGTTTCTGGATTGAAAAATGGCATCCACGTCTCATCCATTGTGACAACCGACGAAAAGAAAGTCCCATTCATGCTGTCGTTGCGCGTCAACATTTCTTGGCAACATGCCACACGGCCAGCCATGTCGTCGTCCGTCAGCATTCGTGGCACCCACCTGGATGACACTTTTCGCATTTTCAGGTCGTCATGCAGAATTGTATCCACAGAATCTACAGAAATGACAACTCTGGAGGCGATCTGTTCAACAGTCATTTGGCGATCCCCCAAAACAATTCTCTCCACTTTCTCGATCATGTCGTCAGACCGGCTTGTGCGAGCCCGAGGTTGTTTCGGTTTGTTGTCACACGATGTTCTGCCTTCATTAAACTGACGCACCCACGAACGCACTTTCGACACATCCATAACTTCATCACCATATGTCTCCTTCAACTGTCGATGAATTTCAGTTGGTTTCACACCACTCAAATTCAGAAAACGAATGATTGCATGCTGTTCAAGTAAGGAAAACGTCGCCATTTTAAGTATTTAAAACAGTTCTCATTCGCGCCGCTGGCGGTAAAATTCCTTCTGCCGTACGGTGCTGCCATCTCTGGGACGTATTGACAATGAACGTGGCCTCATTTTAAAACAATGCGCATGTTTATATCTCTTTCCAGTCCGGAGAAAAAAAAATCGGAGGCCTTAGAACTTGAATGCACCTCGTATGACAATTGATAATGTAGTTCACAGGTTTCCGCATGGCATAGGTCATGGTTGTACAAATATCCTAGGAATACATTTAAATCACCTGTAATCGCGCACTGCTGACAGGCTCAAAATTCGTGGCAGTCTAGCAGGACGAGGTGGAGAATTAGGCAGAATCTAGCGGAGCAGAGTGATTCAGTACCCATTGTCCCTCGGCGTTGATGGTGAGAAGACGACGTACTGTAGCTAGCGATGATGTAATTGATACAGCTGTCTGAAGAGAACAGAGTTCCATTAACGACCAACGAGAACCACTTTAGCTGAATTATAACACATTTATTATGTTACGATCGGTTTCTTTCGTAGAACATCTTGAGGGTGCCGTATTTCGTCTTGTCCGTTGAATTACAATGGCTGCTCTCTTTGCCTGGTCAGGCAGGCAGGAAATAATCATGTAGAGCACCACAGCTCACAGGAAAGCTGATAATTAATGAAAATCACCTCAGCTGTGTTATTAGAGTTCCAAAAAGATGTGTACGCTATTGTAACTTCAATAGCTAAGGACATATTAATTATAAACTGATCCAGTTGTGATAATATGCCCGCATCTCGTGGTCGTGCGGTAGCGTTCTCGCTTCCCACGCCCGGGTTCCCGGGTTCGATTACCGGCGGGGTCAGGGATTTTCTCTGCCTCGTGATGGCTGGGTGTTGTGTGCTGTCCTTAGGTTAGTTAGGTTTAAGTAGTTCTAAGTTCTAGGGGACTGATGACCTTAGATGCTAAGTCCCATAGTGCTCAGAGCCATTTGAACCATTTTTTGTGATAATATGTTGTTCTCATGAGTTTGTGTAGCCACTTATTTGTTTTTCTTCTGTTAATTTTCATTTGAAAGTCACTACATGTAAATAACAAGAAGGCTGGAACTTTGTCGTTGGAGCAAAGGAAGTGGATTCTAATGTGTTATTGTGAATGTGAAAACATGAAAGAAGGGTATGGCGGGCAGAGTTTGATACGGCGCCACCGTCACGCGTAACAAAGACGAAGTTACGTAACAGATCTGAGAGGGAAGGAAGTAGGAGTGATCTGATGGCGTGGCAGGAAGAAATCAGTAGCGGAAAGAGGGATGGATGCAGTGGCAAAAACTTTCATAAGATCCCCAATCCATACGGCAAGCTGCACGCTAATAAAGTGTAAACAGATCAAGTGTTCATAGCATTTTGGTGCAAGCAATGTGGAAATCCTATATTTCCAAGTTGTCTCACACGATAAACGAGGACGATCCGGAAAGGCACCTCGTATTTTGTGAGTCGATTTGCATTATTGAACAGGTGACTGATGGTTTAAACTGAATGGAACCATCACTCGCCATAACTCTGTGCACAAGGCAATAGATAATTCCCATGTTACGGAATAACGAGCTTTTAATCTTCCTGCGTCATCAGAATGGTATGGTATGTTCGTCAGAAAACAGCAGGGCCATTCGTTTCTGAAGGAACAGTGAAAGGTATAAAGTAACTTACCACGATGCAAGAATGAATAGTAGAAACGGTACATAGATAGCCTATTTCAACAAGACCGCGCAACGCAATATTAATGCCGAGACGTGGAGGAATTCCTCGATGAGTCATTTCGCGAGAGGTGGATAGGCAGACAGGTAAGTGTTGAATTTCCACACTGATATCACGATCTAACACCATTAGGCTCCTTTCTGTTGGGAACTCTGATGGACACCATCTACGCCACAAAGTATCGTTCGCTGGATGACATGAGACAGGCGTTTGTGATTGTCTGTGAAACCATTCCAATGGCAATCACAACACGTGTGTCTCAATCTGTTCCGCAGCGTTGCAGACGCTGTGATGTAGCCGATGATGGACGTTTTGAACATCTTCAGCAATAAAACGAATTCAGTAATGTCGTGACTACGTAAGGGACTTAAAAAGTCATAGTTTTTGATATTTTTGTTTGAGTTAATAAATTTCAAACAGTGTAAACCCATTTGTGTTGCGGCAGGTTTCATTAGTAGACATTCTTGAGGTTAGAAATTCCAATCTTATCCGTCGAACTGCAGTGTGATGAAGATTGTTTTCTGTAATGTTTAATAATACAGCTGGGGTGAAATTTCATACTCATAAATTTTAGTGTCAGCTATGGTGCTCAAGATGACCAAGAACTGACTTCCGTTTACTCTGCGGTCGGTTGTAGTGCTATCTTCGTAGTTCCTTAGCTGGCTAACTTGCACAGCCAGCGGCGAGGCCCGCGAGAAAGACAAGCCGTGGCGCGTACATCACAGTATGTGACTCGGCAGGTCTTATGAGGGCCAGCAGGCGTCTCCGGGAGGGGGGGGGGGGGGGGCGAGTCAGTATTTCAGACGGGTTTAATAATTCTTGAATGCTTGTTGAAATGCATACACGCATACAAGATCTCAATGGCTCACCTGAAATTAAGATCTTTAGTTTGTACCTTTCCCATTAAATATTGATTTTCTCGTTGACCCTTTGTGGAGCCGAGCCGAGCGTTCACGAAATATGGTGGACAAGCAGACTAGTGTGACGTAACAAGTTCGTTGCAAGGCCCGTATATCTCGTAGGTCCCACCGGCGGTCAATGTAACGTAGGTACCGCAGCTTATGGTGGGACCGCTAAACGTGCGACGTATACGGTCTCTGCCATCGATGTGTCTTCCGATATTAATGAAAAAGGTGTAGGGTTAGGATATATCGAAAAACCAAGGGATGTTGCACTGATTTGCTATGTGTCTCAGTACTCGAGGTGACGCCAAGTAGTGGACAGAAGTAGCACAACAAATAACAAAGGCTTCGAAAAAGGATTTAGTCCCTCACACAAACGGAATGTCCTTTGTGAGGCTTGCAAGACATAACATCTGTATCTGGACACCCCCAAAATCATACGTTTTTCATATTAAATGCATTGTGCTGCTACCTACGGCCAGGTACTCCATATCAGCGACCTCAGTAATCATTGGACACAGTGAGAGAGCTGAATGGTGTGCTCCGCGGAAGTCACGGACTTCGAACGTGGTCAGGTGATTGGGTGTCACTTGTGTCATACGTCTGTGTGCGAGATTTCTATACTCCTAAACATCCCTAGGTCCAGTGTGAAGAATGGGCTGCCATTCCCCAAGAAACATTCCAGCACGTATAGCTGCGAGAATGGAAGCTGTCATCGAGGCTAAGAGTGGGCCAGCACCATACTAAATTCCAGCAATACCGATGGAGGGCGCCACGAACCTTTTAACATTTTAACTGTTCGGATAATAAGTTGCCGTCTCTTTATCTAAGAACAGATGATGAATGCAGCTAGCCGCTATCTCTGTGTAATGTCTTGTCTGTATAGACGTGTATCTGTTGCCTTTAAGATCCCTTCACCTTCACACATAAATCTGTACAGTAAAGTAAGGCCCTCCCAGTTCTTGGCTGATCCGTGATAAGACAGGCGAAAAATTAGACTAATGGAGGATTATTAGTATTATCTCTATTTTCATTCGCTCTCTCTCTTTCTCTCCTTTATCTATGTACCGTTTTTAATATAATATTTCATTACGTGAAATCACCCAAATAGAATCTTTGGTGGAGTCCTTCGTCTTGGTAATCAGCGACTGGCTTGCTGTAAAAGATCTTTACATTTATTATTACTGTTAAACACTGCAGTCAGTCGGGAGAATGAACAATTTTTCCTTTTACGAAATATTGCGAATTCCAGATGTGTACGAAGCCTTTTTGGACGATTTAACACAGACTCAGTGATTGCAGACTCTCTTCGACACAGCTGAAACTTCCCCACTAATTACAGGGCCAACGTGATCAACAAATGATTCAGAAAAAACTCATTCGTTCATTCACTCCAGAACAAAAATGTCACAAACCTTATTTATGGAGGAAATCGTGTATTAAATCCATCTCCATTACATGTCCAGATCTCCGGTGATTCCACGCCTTAATTATTTTCCTTTTACAGTCTCTTTCTCTTCAAACAAACCGCTAGCGGCACAAATGTTAATTGGCTCGCTTTTGCGAGAAGAAAAGCAGTATATGTATCTCTCAGAAACACGTCGATCCCTCAACAGATACTCCAGAAGCTGTCCTAGTTACCACTCTAACAACCATGGAGAATGCATATATGCATCTCTGTTATTTCAAAGAATAAATGCACTAGAAAATACTTTGGCGTCGACGAGCTGTCGCCGCATATATTACGAGACAATCAGATCAGATAACTTTTCCAAAGTGAATGAATGTGGATGGCTTGATTGAAAATGATTAATTGGTGCGTGGTAGAGGGTATTTGCTGTGGGGACATTTCAACCTGTAAGTCATTTTCAGCCAGATGTTCGGATGCTTTTGATCACATAGTGTGTCACAAACTGTTAAGATGTGAAACAGCGAATATTTGGAAATGGAAAAAAAGGCTGATGTAATGAAAACATCGCCTTAACAATAGATTGCTTTCGTACAGGATACCATAGCATTAAACGACGAATATGCGGACTGCTGGTCACTGATCAACCGTACATACTACGTGATGACGTGAAGAAGAGCAGAAACAAGAGAGGCCTGAGGGATTACTTGTACTACATCATTACAGAACATAACAAAATACAAAAACGTTAAAAGTAAAACGAAAATTTCACAGGCTTTTTGATAACAATCATGCCACATTAAGTTATCAAATAATTAAACAAATACAGCACAAAAGGAAGAGCGACAACCACAGCCGAAAGATCACAATAGAAGTAACATAGAGATGCTACAAGGGAAGAGTAAAAACTGACTGTGATGGCGGGCATGCCCCGGCCGGGGAAGTTCGGCCGCCGGGTGCAAGTCGTATGTCAGGTGGGCGACTTGCGCGTCGGTGATAATCAGAGGATCATGAGGACAACGGAACACCCATTCAAGAGTGAAGAAAATCTCTAATCTGACCGGAAATCGAGCCCGGTCCCGCTATATGGTAGACAAGCACGTTACTGTTCGGCTAAGCAGGCGGACAAAGATTCAATATTCATGGATTATGTTTCCGAAGAAGAGAAATAAGTTATGTAACAAGCAGAAGACGTTCTCTTACATTTTCGATGTTAAAAACTGAAAGTTAAATATGTTCACGATGCACGTAATAGCTCAAAAAGTGATTTTTGTTCTTGTAATTGAGTAGAATATTTGATTTGTAGAATAAAATTTTAGAAAAAGTCAATAAGTGCCGAATTACAGATACAGAGACCTGATTCACCTGTGACAACAACCAGTTCATGCGAAAACTAACTAGTTGTAATTGTGACATAAAGTCACGCAGGAAGAATGCAACCATACTGCAAATTAATATGAGTGCTACAAAATTGCTGAATTTGTCGCTAAATAAAATGCCACTAGCTAAAGGACCAATGACTTTATTCGACGCGTTTTCGAAGATATTCGTCGTCAGATAGTCTGGAAAGTAGAATACACATGACAGAAAATATACAAAGGTATACAGAGCAACATGAACAGAGTAGAAGCATTACGAAGTTTCGTCATATTGAGAGCTGACATACACACCATGATCATTTAGGTATTGAGATAGATAAAGACACGTTGTAACTGATGCAGTTCTCATGGGAAACTAATTTGAAAACTAGATCATGTTTTCTAGGTAGACAGTTTATGCCACAAGTGGGCATTGAAGCATAGGTAGGTGGTGCCAAAAGAGTGGCGAAAAGAGAATGATATATTTTAATTTATTTACATAAAAATTAAGCATTTCCAAAGCGTTGTTGCATCCTCCATACTGCTTTGTATTCCTGGTGCTTTGTTAAATTATTTTATGTATTCACCTATCCCTTGGTTTATGTTAGTATCTGTCAATGGTAATAGTTCCATTACCTGACCCTGTGAGTGCTTGTGTTCCTGTCGTACGCCATGATTCTTTTTTTTTCTTGTTTTCTTTTTTCTTTTTTTGACACTGGAATTTCATATGTGTTATTGTATATCGCCATGTGTATGGTTCAAACTTTTTATCAAAACGTAATTTATGCACAATTTTGATTTTGTATAGTTGGTTTTATACCTTACACATGTTATTCTATATATATATTCTGTTAATGGAATTTTATACCTATGTTAAAATGGTTTTAACGCGTGTTGTTTAACTTTCTTTCTTTGTATACCTTTTCAGAAAGTTATGTTTTATATTCAACAATTTTTATATAAATAAAATTTGTCATTATGATTTCGCCGCTATGCGGCGCCACCTTTGTATGCTTCACTGCCCTCTGGTGGCGTAAATTGTCTACCACTAGAAAGCATGATGGAGTTTTGAAGTTAGTCTGCCATGGCAGCTGTATCAGTTACGACATGCCTTTATCTGTATCAATACCTAGATGATCATGGTGTATATTTCAGCTCTCAGTATGAAGGAACTTAGTAACGCCTGTACTCTTGTCATATTGCTCTGCATACCTTTGCATATTGTCTGTCATTTGTATTTTGCTTTCCAGACTATCTGATGTATTTCCCGAAACGCATCAAATAAAGTCATAGGCTTTTTAACTAGTGGCATTTCATTTAACGACCAAGTCAGCAATTTTGTAGCACTCATATTAAATAGCTAGTTGTAGCGTAGTTAAGAGTCCACAAAACACAGTACCGCCCGTAAATTATAAACAAAACATATGTCGGCTCCTTTTCATGAGATACAGGGAACGTAAACAGACGATCGTCGCCTAGCTTATCTCCTCGTGGCGGGCAAACAGGGAGTTCGAGTGAGAAAGGTCATGTGTTGGGGGAAAAAGCCCAGCACCGTTCTCGCAGGGCAAGCAGCAATCAACACCGCATTCACAGAAACTTCCACAATGCTACGCTGTGTTGCACTGTTTAGTGTTAAAGTTTGTTAAGGGCAAAGTAATTTCTTACATCCTCGAACTCATGGCTTGCACCATTTCCTTAGCTCCAAGAGTGGGACCCAGTTATATTGCGCATACAATAAGTAACTAGCTATGTGATTTCTAGGGGCAGAGGGATTGTGGGTGGGACATACCACATTCAATAGTGCCATGGCCATTACAGCAATGTGCTGTTCCAATCAGGCTCTGGGTTGAGGACATTCCATAGAACAGCAAGTACATTATTTATTCACTAGATGTAGGTTCATAATGTGAGCGACATGAATTAATCGTATTATGAAAAATCGAATAAAACTTAAAGTAATTTTACTGACAGAAACTGAACCATTACAGTCTTCATTTCAACAGGTGATACACTAAACTGTCAGTGTTTGAAATTTAAGTGTTAACATGACATTGCTAGGCTAGTGTGTTGGAGGTTTCTGTGAAGTTGACAATTACTCATCCTAGATGTGCATATGATGCTTCTGAGTTGTCTGACTGATTTTGCGTCTGACTGATACGGCGTCTGATATACTTGGTAGTGCATCTGAGAGGCATGTGACTAATATTTACATCTAGTTAAAGGAACTCCAAACTGGAACTCAAATAGGGTCCATCAGAGGAACGAAACTCATCATGCTGAGCATCAAACAGCTAAGCGCAACGGAATAAACCTTCTTATTCGTAGAAATGATTAAAATTCAAAGTTCAACTCGTAATATTGTACAATGACTGGACAGAAACATGGAAACATCAAAATGGTTCAAATGGCTCTGAGCACTATGGGACTTAACATCTGAGGTCATCAGTCCCCTACAACTTAGGACTACTTAAACCTAACCAACCTAAGGACATCACGTACATCCATACCCAAGGCAGGATTCGAACCTGCGACCGTAGCGGTCGCGCGGTTCCAGACTGAAGCGCATAGAACCGCTCGGCCACATGGAAATATCTCGTAAATGTCTGTAAGGTGTCAGGCAAATCCAACACCTTCCATGAAAATCCTGACATGATAGCAAAGCCGGCAATATGTCACACAGCTCCGAATAAATCCTGAAATTAAATTAACCAAAGTAATATGATCAACGAGTGAGCAAATGGAATAACACAGAATAACACAAGAACGCCTAAATGCATGTCATATATTCCCACCGTGAAACAGACGCAGTTCCGAGGGGAGAAACGAGAACAGAAGCAGAGAGCAGAGCCGTGTAGGCTAGAAGGCCCTACGATAAGGGACAGACACCCACATCGCCGGCCATCGCCAAGAGCAGCCCCAAGCCCATGTTAAAAGAACAGTATAGATCTTACGATAACACTAAAAGGGCCACACTGGCTGCAAGTTTTAGCGTGAGACTATACGTGTCTCTGTTACATAGCAAACATTAAAAACATTGCCCCACTACGAAAAGTATAAAGTTTCTCACTGGATAGACAGAATTTTTGTAGGTGGAGCTTAAGGTTAACATTGAGACTCTGATTAGTCAGTTGAAACCACAGCCAGATACTTTTTCTTAAACCCAATTCAGTAAATTGTTGTAAAGAGAAGTTAGAGAGAGTTGCTACCGAGACGGCGAGGTGTGTGGAGCAGCGCCGCCTGCCGCCCCCTGATGCTGCCTGACCACTGACTAGGTAATGTACGCACGCGATGCCACATAAGGATGCATAAGGCTTCACTCAGAACTGCAGAAGTCTCATCTGTTAATCCCCTTTTTACATAATACTAGTGTCGATCGTCAATTAAACTTCGTGGTATTCACATTTGCTACTTGAAGTTAAAATCTGAAACGTGATGATTTTTCTGTTACATAATTATTGAGAAGCCACATCAGTCACTGTAATTTACAACAAGTTAAATAAGTAATTAAAGATAATTGAGGGTCACTGTAGACCATTTTTGATAGTTTTCTCTTTTATGAAACTTAACTTAAACCTAGATTATAGATGTGATACGGCATAGGTCATCCTTCGATCCATTACAGAACTTGGAAACCCATTCAGGGAATATTCGTTCACATTTTTGTTGAACGCAGTTGGCTTTTATCATCCTGTATTGAAATATTTCCTTTCATCAATAGCGAAATTTATAAACAATGTAGAATAAAAATTACAATGGTAAACATAACTGCTTTTTCGACATTATTTTACCAGCTAACTAAAAATAAGAAAGCCTTGAACCCCTTTCACTAAATTTAGTTAGAATTAAGATTCTTTTACAGGGAGTGCAGTGGAGCTGACGCTGAAATCATTAAGTATTTGATTATATCACCGCTAGTCTCATTGAACTCTTCTGAACTCTACATGTCATATGTGGTCTGGCGTCTCCTTACCAGCAACACGTCCCAGGTTCGTATTAGTCTGTTCCCCAAAAAATACACTCAGAGCGTCAGTGCGCGAAAGTGGTAGGGAGACACGACTTAGAACAAACAGACACCATGCACAATGTTATAGAATGGCGACCCTGCCAGGATGGTAAAATGCCATGATTGAAGGTCGACCACATGCCTAACTAGGTCAGAAAAATATCCTGTTGAAAAATTTTTGTAACGAGTAATTTTTCTGAAAGGTATAGATAGTCGAAAACAGTAGCTGCAGCGATAGATAGTAAGTAAGTATTCAATACGAAGTGAGACATTCTAGCAGAGACAATAGCATAATGAAGTTATGAATTTTAATATTGTTAGAATTAAGATTTGTCTCCAATGCAAGCGCACAGGTGGCGGATACATCGTTGAGAAGTTGGTTCTGACCCAACAAGTAAGTGAATGGATTGTCAGTCTTGGGTATAATAAGTGTCAAGTCGTGTGAGCAAATAGTTTATGAAACGCTTGAGATTATATGAGCGCATGTTAACGCGAAGTAGGGCGCGTGAATTGCTTTTAAATCAGAAAATAAGGGAATCGGAAAGATTAGCAATGGCAGATCGAGACCTTGACCGAATTGAGGTAGAGACCCAGCATGAAGACGGACAGAGAATAAGGGACAGTACAACAGAAGATGCAGTATCGCGAGAAATAGGACAGATAACGCACCATAACGAGGATAATGTACACCAAGGCACAGAAAACGTAGGTCAGCATACAACAGAGGAGCAGGAAAGTAGAGAGACAGTCAATGAGGATTCTAACTTGCGTCTTGAATACGTAGAACCCATAGTACAAGTAATCAGAGCTCCCTCACAACAGAGTACATGGAATTCGAGCAGAAACGTGTCACCGCACAGTTCAATGCAATCGGTTGCAAACCAACACTTGGGTGAAAATACAGAGCGTAGGACGTCGGAAGAAAACGCAATAGGACCCACCAATCTGGCACAATTACTACAACAAATGACGGAAACCATGACAAGGCAAAATAAAGAAATTGCGAACCAAATTCAAATTCAGAATGCAGAAACCACGAAACAAATGCGTGAGATTAAAGAACAAAAAAAAAAAAAAAAAAATTCAGTTACACCTAAGCCATATTGAAGACGAGGCGAAAGAATCTCGAGAAGAGATAGGAAACTTAATAACAGGTCACAATCAATTGAGAACAGACACTGACAAGGTAAAAGTGGACGTACAAACATTGCGTAATGACTCTCAGGACGAGATCAAAACATTACGTAACAACACCCAGGGAGAAGTCATTACTAGACAAGCAGCAGGTACAGCACGTGAAATTGTTGAAAACAGTGTGTTACACAAACGTATCACAAAAGCAGCGCTGAAAAGATATGATAATCGCATAGTCAAAATACAAGCGCAAACGAAGCAACAATTTCAGAAATTGCGAACAGAGCTGTTGCAAACCATTGAAGAGCGTTGTGAACAGGATCGAACAAGCACTGAGCCTGCAACCACACCCGTATCTGTAACAGCACCGGAAAAACAAGCAATTAACGCAGATATCATGCATTTGCGATTCCAATCACAGGCGGATAGTAACATACGTGAAATCAGACAGCCTGCACAGCAACAAACACTTTTCGAAATTCTTTATGAACAAACGGCACCAAAAACACATGCGGAACCACAAATGTATGTTTCAAGACAGTTTGGATCGTGCAATGAAGCGGCAAGGTTAGCCAGACAAGATACCGAACCAATACGTGACAATGGAAAACCAGGTCGCGAAGAGTACAGTGCAATGCATTCAGCTACATGTTCACAACAGATGGAAGAAAATTATTGAGTACCACTCCAACGATATCAAGCAAGGGTAGGCGAAAATTACAGTGGACTATATCCAATAGATCTACCACAACAGGAAAGAAGGACGAGAGAAATGATCAGAAACAAAAGTGGGGAAGAATCGCGAATTTAATATGGAACCATGACGAAGTACGACAACGATCATTTCCTCACAGTCAGAATATTCCAACACTTTAGAGAAGGAAACTCATTACATTCACGAAATTTTATTGACCAATTCCGAGTAGGATTACCAGAACACTGGATGCTAGCACACAAATTAGACTTTATACACTCCTGGAAATGGAAAAAAGAACACATTGACACCGGTGTGTCAGACCCACCATACTTGCTCCGGATACTGCGAGAGGGCTGTACAAGCAATGATCACACGCACGGCACAGCGGACACACCAGGAACTGCGGTGTTGGCCGTCGAATGGCGCTAGCTGCGCAGCATTTGTGCACAGCCGCCGTCAGTGTCAGCCAGTTTGCCGTGGCATACGGAGCTCCATCGCAGTCTTTCACACTGGTAGGATGCCGCGACAGCGTGGACGTGAACCGTATGTGCAGTTGACGGACTTTGAGCGAGGGCGTATAGTGGGCATGCGGGAGGCCGGGTGGACGTACCGCCGAATTGCTCAACACGTGGGGCGTGAGGTCTCCACAGTACATCGATGTTGTCGCCAGTGGTCGGCGGAAGGTGCACGTGCCCGTCGACCTGGGACCGGACCGCAGCGACGCACGGATGCACGCCAAGACCGTAGGATCCTACGCAGTGCCGTAGCGGACCGCACCGCCACTTCCCAGCAAATTAGGGACACTGTTGCTCCTGGGGTATCGGCGAGGACCATTCGCAACCGTCTCCATGAAGCTGGGCTACGGTCCCGCACACCGTTAGGCCGTCTTCCGCTCACGCCCCAACATCGTGCAGCCCGCCTCCAGTGGTGTCGCGACAGGCGTGAATGGAGGGACGAATGGAGACGTGTCGTCTTCAGCGATGAGAGTCGCTTCTGCCTTGGTGCCAATGATGGTCGTATGCGTGTTTGACGCCGTGCAGGTGAGCGCCACAATCAGGACTGCATACGACCGAGGCATACAGGGCCAACACCCGGCATCATGGTGTGGGGAGCGATCTCCTGCACTGGCCGTACACCACTGGTGATCGTCGAGGGGACACTGAATAGTGCACGGTACATCCAAACCGTCATCGAACCCATCGTTCTACCATTCCCAGACCGGCAAGGGAACTTGCTGTTCCAACAGGACAATGCACGTCCGCATGTATCCCGTGCCACCCAGCGTGCTCTAGAAGGTGTAAGTCAACTACCCTGGCCAGCAAGATCTCCGGATCTGTCCCCCATTGAGCATGTTTGGGACTGGATGAAGTGTCGTCTCACGCGGTCTGCACGTCCAGCACGAACGCTGGTCCAACTGAGGCGCCAGGTGGAAATGGCATGGCAAGCCGTTCCACAGGACTACATCCAGCATCTCTACGATCGTCTCCATGGGAGAATAGCAGCCTGCATTGCTGCGAAAGGTGGATATACACTGTACTAGTGCCGACATTGTGCATGCTCTGTTGCCTGTGTCTATGTGCCTGTGGTTCTGTCAGTGTGATCATGTGATGTATCTGACCCCAGGAATGTGTCAATAAAGTTTCCCCTTCCTGGGACAATGAATTCACGGTGTTCTTATTTCAATTTCCAGGAGTGTATGTGCACACATGTCAGGAACAGTCGCAGAAACCATGCAGAATGTTGCAGCGACATGCCGATCGTGCGAAGATTTCAGAGACAAGTTTCTCTCACGACATTGGTCCAGCGAAGCACAGAACAGAGTGAAGTACGAATTATTACAGAACCCATATTTTGAAAATTCAGGAGAGAAGAGTCTCGTAAAATTTTTCGAAGTAATGGCAAAGAAAAATCAATGCTTAGATGTATCATACAGTGACGGAGAGTAGATTTAATTATGTGCGATGAAGTTACCATTGAAATACCAGCAATCATTAGAAGGTCGCGGAGGCAATGACGTCGAAGCATTTAAGGGAATTCTAAGGGAAATAGAGTTTATATTTTCGGAAGATGACGCAAGAAAAAGACGAAGCGCACGTGAAAACTAAAGAAAAAAGCAGTGGAATCCACAAGACACAGTACGAAGAAACAATAATTACGAACCACGTGATAACTTCGCACCAAGAAATGACAACAGATTTCAACAAAGAAACGGTTATGGATTTAGAAGAAAATATGGCAATAACTATAATTCACCAAGGAACGGCAACAACTATTGCAGAGGGAATGATTACAGCCGGAACAGGTATTGGAGAACCAATAGACCGACAAATTATCAACAAAGAAACCAATATTAACAAGCTGAACAAGAAAAGAGAATACACATAGAAGAGTTGGAGGTAAGAGCACCAAACCCCGAAAAACGTTCGAATTGACGGCTAAGCGCCCAAGCCGACGAGAATAACGCACCGACCCAGGATAATTGCAGCACCTTGAACAGAGAAGTAAATACCTTATCACGAGTAGAGAAGAAGGAAGAAACAAAACCGCAGGGACCAGATGCAGATGAAGACAGGAAAATAACAATATCGTGTTGGGACGAAATTAATTGGGAGAATACTGACGAGGAAGATGAATTACCAGAGGCATGCACAACGAATTTAGGAGGAAAGGATGAAGTAATGAGTATTGCAGAGCTATTTGAGATGGAAACCAGGGAAAGCAAATTCAATGAGGATAATGCGCAGTCGACGGAAGTTGAAAATAAGTTACTAGTGGGCACACAACCCAATGTATATAATGAACTAAGTTATGAAGCGATAATTAGAGCATCTAGATGCGACTATGTGGAAGTACCGACGAAGAAGGAGAAGACAGACGAAGATGAGGAAAAAGTAGAGGTTGTTGCAGAAAGTGTAAATGAAGGAAGAAATAGAGAAGAGGAAATAAAAGAGAAAGAAGTAGGAGTCGAAGCTTATCCTACAGAAAGTTCGAATTCACAGGGGAAAGTCCTGAAAAGACTCATGTATGATTCAGTGGAGGATTCGTTGATGCAAGAAGAAGAAGAACAGAACCAACCCTTTCAAATTCAGCCAATTGTGAAGGCCATGGTAAAACAGATCCCAGTCAGAATTGTAATTGATAGTGGAAGTGAACTGACTGCGATCTCAGAAAATTTATTCATGCAGTGTAATGCCAATGAGGAATTGCCAGTTCTGAAAATACGTAAGATTAAAGTAAGAGGTCCTATTAGAAACAATGCTACAGAAGTTACGAGACAAACAAGGTTAACTCTTTCGTGCCATGGTCAAAAGATCGAAGCCAACTTTGTGATTATACCTACACTAAATGTAGATTTGATTATAGGTGCAGATTTTTTAAATGAGAGACGAACGATAATAGATATGGGGAAAGGTAGCGTAACATTCGGGAATGTCACAATTCTCTTTGAGCAAAAGCTAAAATTAAAAGAAATACCAGTTATAAACAAATAATTAAGAATGATGCGAGATAAAGAGGATAAAGAATTAGAATGGTATGCACAAAAGGGGGAATCGCCTCAACTCATGTTAGAAGTCCATAAAGAAATTGACGAAAAATTTCAAGAAGTTCATGTAAATAATTAGCACAATATTTCAAGTTTATATTGCAGATAAGGTCGTCAGTAGAAAGAAGAATGAAGAGAGAGGAAGGTGGGAAAAAAGTAGATTAAAAAAAAGCCACCAATAGTAGCATAGATTAAGGTGAAGGGATAAAGTGTAGATAGTCTAACAGCATGAAATACTAAAATGCTATTCACCATGACACTAGATAAAAATAAAAAACGAATTTTAGGATTCTTGTAGAAGCATTAAGTCTCACTATATCTTAGAATTGTAATATGGAAAGGGCACCAAAATTTGTAAAGCTTTTTAAAAAGGCATAAAACAATGTAGGTACTAGACGTATGTTAGATGATTATAAGTAAAACTTTGTGTATGAACCATTGCAAAAAACTCCAGCAAGACCTACAACTTGCAACGCGAAAAGTATCAAGAACAAAAAGGGTGTAATTAGCAAGACACGATTCCTACAAGGCAGAAGTGTCGAGAGAACGGAAAGGACAGCGAGACCAACAAAGGGCACTTGTATCCAAAGTCGGCAGTAAATCTACTGCTAAGGGGAACCCTGCAGGGACAGACAAGCAAACACCTGACATTCGCCACTCGTAAACACCGGGACGAGGAGTCAGTCCGACTCAGCGGAGTGAGCAAAAAACTGCCCAACGAGACGATGGCTTGGGTAAGCCACCACTGGCAAAAAATATGTGTAAAAGTCACACTACTGGTATTAAGCAGCAACGATGGAGCACGAAACTGAAGAACACTTCCACAAAAGGAAATGACATGTCCAAACAATTTATGAAACTGTTACTAAGAGGAGAACTTCAAAGCGACTAGTTATCAATAAATATTCCCATATCCTGCCCAGAGAAGAACCAAGAATCAAGAAAGAAGCAGAGAAAAAGCAGGAAGAACAGAAGTTGAAGATTCACAAGATTGAGACCAAGAAAGAAGATGGGTGAAGAATAGACGACATACCTTCCCAAATCCCTATCCTATTGTAAACTAGTCTTCTGTGAAGTATTACAACGAAAAACAACCGCTTTCAGCGACATATAACGATGACTTTCACACATACAAAGACAGTAAACCACAAGATTCCGCACTCACAGCTCCATTCCATTATGGGACCTCCACAACAGCAACACACAGTTGCAAAACCAACAAGGAACGACGAACGAGGCTGTACATCAAATACTTGCCTACATCCATCTCGCTCAAGTCCATCAACTTCGTGCAAAAACATTTTTCAACCTCATGCACAAAAATTCATAGGATTGTGAAAATGTGTGAAATCATGTGATGTAGGAATTGTGCAAAAGACACATGTGAAACACTAAAAAAGTAAAGCACTCAGACAGCTAATAAACTACAAAATAACAGTCATTGACTATGAACTTAAGTAAAAATAAACTATCGATAAAAAGTTCTGAGGTGGACAGTATATAAAGAAAAAAAGTAAGACATAATAAACACTAAAAGTATATGCTATAAAGGCACATTTGCATGCCGAGCGTGAGTTTCCTCGGAAACGCGAAATATTAATTAAATAAATAATCAGTGACAAATAAATAAAGCCTATGGCACACGACTGCAGCGCTGTGTCGCTGATAAAACAAAAGCACAATTACGTTACTCTTATGTTTGATTAAGAAAGGAGAGAGCTCTGGTAGAAGTGGTGCGAAAAGCACGTATTTTATTCTATTGTCTGGCACACCGCCATATTTCATGTTATAGAAGAATACTGCGAGTTGCAACCAGACTAGGCACTCGATTCTGTAAAGAATTTATATTTATAAAAGTAAGTAGGATTATGAACTGTAGGCTTATTCATTGAATATATCTGATTTAACTAACTGTGTAACTTTTTATGTTTAGTAGACAATCACCTCTGTACGACGTATTGGCATGGCTGGCAAATTATTGAAATATTGAGATTTAGATTATGAGTCCGCACCTACCGCAGCAGTCTTTGGAAACGATTTATTTACGAAGTCCGATTATTTCAGTTTTATTTCACGGTCAACTACGAGTAACATTGCCTTTACGAGAAAGCCATTGTCAAGCGTCTGATACCGAATAATTAAACGTCCATGTTCCAGATAAGCAAATATTAATTACAATTACAATCACAATCACCATCATACAGATAGAAAAATTAATTAATTTAAAGAATATTTTATTTATTTTATATTGGCGACTGCGTGTCGGACTTGTTATTTTGTCATTTGTTACATTGTTCTCTTTGTTTCATGTGAAAAATCAACTTTCTGGACCTGGACGTGAATGTATGAGAGATAACAAAAAATCTGAAGATATTTTCCAATTCTAAAATTTTGCGGGAAGACGCAATGAAACTTCCAGCAAAATAAGGTAAGACGCAGCATCTTTGCATTAGCAGGCTTGACCAGACGTATAATTCAGTGTATTAGCTTTTCAGTAGATTCTGTAGTGTTTCTTTCGTGCATAACAGTTTTCAGTGATAAATTTCATTCTCAGTACTTTTCCTTAAACAATAACGTATGCAACAATACCAATACACGAGTGTACAATATGGCCGACTTCTGTACGATACGTAGTAACATGGCCAGCAGCCATTACCAATAATCTCAAATTCAGTTTATATTTTTAAATTAACAGACAGCCATTGTTGCTATGAGCGATTCATGCTCAACTGCATTTTATTTTAAAATCAGTGTCAAATATTTTCTTGAAACATATATCACGTGTGGCATGGTAATAACTAGAAATCAATACGCAAAAATGGAACAGCAAAGACGTACTATTCAGACGCAATCCGACTCGGACGAGAGACAAATGTTAGAAAATGACTTTACGACAGCAACCGGTAGTGACGATTTATCAAACATTGACGCAAGTATGGACGGAAATTTTGGCAATAGGCCGTCCACTACAAAAATTTCAAAGTCTCAGTCAGAGCCCATGTTGATGCATGACGTCACAGACCTTGCAAACAGTAAACATTGCCGACATGTTACAAATGCTAATGAAACAAAACGCCGAAAACATGGCAACCTTACAGACACAAAATGACGCAATTAAATCTGACCTCATAGCACTCAAGACAGGTAATGACACTTTATGTAAACGTGTGGAACTTATAGAGGCCACACTGACCAAACAGATGACTGAACTCAGTACTAAATTTTCCCAGCTTAATACGAGACAAGAAAAGACTACAACTGACGTAGCACTTTTACAGACACAAGTAAAAAACCTTAATGTCACGTGTGAAGTTCTTACTGAACAAATTCAAACATATCCTTCAGTACATGACAACCTTGAAAAACGAATTACTGACGTACAGAATAAATTTGACAATGTTGAACAACACCTGACTGACATCTTACAATCTGATGCCACAGCTCATTTTCAAAATATTAATAAAGAATTTCATGATTGGGTAGTGAACAAAGACAAACATTTTGATAGATGCTTACGTGAAAATTTACCAACAATTGTGCACGACTCCGTAGCGCAATACATTACTAATAACAAACAGCTGATCAGTGACGCAGTACAATCCGTCACTGCACCCATGAGACAATTCACCGATCGACCACAGTCTGAATGTAACGAAAATATCAGTCAAAATGCACAGTTCAGGAACCAATATACATTCGAGTATGACACACACATACCGCACACGACAAACACACAAGAACAAAACACACCACGACTACAACACATACCACGATGTGCAAACACAAACACAAGCTATTATCATGGTAAACCACAGCAACATTATCGTAATTACTCGCCAGCTGAACATACCAGTAATTACAGTGGAATAAATCCATATCACAATACGAAGGAAGAAGAAAGCTTAATGAAACACAGGCAATTTCAGATTTTTATCCCAGAAAAACGAACCATTCATCCGGTGATTTTTCTTAAATCTTTTAGTAACGCATTTCCACGCACTTGGAGTGACCGGAAAAAGATTTCATATATTGTCGGTTACATCCAAGGCGATGCAGCTGTCTGGGCATACAGTCAAGCTGACGTATGTACCACGTACAGTGAGTTTGAGCGTGCTTTTCTGAACAAATTCTGGTCGCAATCCGTCCAGGAGCGACTCAGAAGACAAATTTTAGAACCTGAAACCTTTAACAGTAAAAATGGCAACTTACGCAGATATTTTGAAAAATATTTGAACATGGGACACTTTTTAGACGAACCAGTCGCAACGCGTGATATACTCCGTGCGTTGAAGGCCAAATTGCCTTTCAACATTAAAGAAAAACTCCTACATATCCCGGATGACGATTCAGATTATTTTTTAACAGCCTTAGATTCGGTTGACATGTTACTTGAAGATCAGCGCTTCGCGCGGCAAAACAGCAGCCACGATGTTTACACTAGTGGTATGCAAAACATGCAGGCTTGCCAACTCAATTCTGGCGCGCCCACAGTTGGATACGCGGTACAGCAAAAACAGCAAACTCACATGCCGTTTCAATACGAAAATCAAAATCAACACGCGTATTCCAATACAAACAATAGTTACAACAGTAATAACACTTCATGCGGCAATCCATACAAAAGGCACCGCGGTAATAACTACAACGGTAACAACGGATACAAAGGCAACAACAAAAACACAAACAGAAATAGAAATAATAATAACTACGAGCCAAGACAGCATCAAGGTTGGACTCGTAACGATCAGTACTTTCATTCAAACTCTGCTTTACCACAGCAGCCACCAGGAAAAAATTGGAGCATACCTTACGACCGACAGGTAAGTTATAATGCGCAACAGCAACAACAACCGCAAAAGTTTGGAGATCATAATAGGCAATATCCGAATGTGAATATAATAGAAATGACACCTGATGCACAACCTCAATCTGTGTCAGTACCTAGTACAAATGCTAATCCAACAAACTAGAAACAGTCACTTCTATGCCCCAGGTCGTGGCTGAAGAATTCTTGCGGGGCGACTGCAATGTTAATCAGTTATTTGACACCACACTTGAACAACAGAATAATGATATGCCGAATAATTCTAAACAAAAATTACCTGTTTTATTTATAAGATACAACCACAATGAGAATATATCAGATGAACTTTTACAAGACAGTACACAATGTCGTTCAAACACAAATGAAATTGTTTTAGCATCTACTACTGGTGTAGTAGGTGGGATTCCAACTACTATTATCCTAGATACAGGTGCAGCTGTGAGCGTTTTGTCTTTTAATTTCTATAAAAAGATGTGTGAATTGGAACCTGTGCCTGAGTTTCCTGCCCAAAACTGTAAAATAACTACTGCACTAGGTAATAAGTCATGTAGGGTTACGAAGCAAGTTTTTGTAAACATTAAAATAGGTAATGGAATCGTACAATGGCCATTCCTGGTTGTGCAAAACCTTGTGACAAATTGCATATTAGGAATAGATATTATGAGCGAGAAGGACTCTATTATAGACTTCTCCAAAGGTAAATGTATTTTAAATGATAAAGGCAGTGTAATTATTATTGATTTGGACAGGAGAACTCTAAAGCATGACAAACACTGTACAGGATACAAGGTTCAGTTAGTACTTGACAATGAAATTGAAGACATGCAAACACACTCATCTGACACAGAGCTTGATCATAAGATAAGTGAAGCTACAGCTCTCAGTGTACATGAACGTATAAAACTACAGGAAGTGTTATCCAAATATTAACAAGTTTTTACCAAACGATTAGGTGTTATCAACACGTATGTATACAAGATTGAAGTTAAGCCTCACAAGATATTCTACCACAAGACATATAACGTACCATTATCTCAACGACCTGCTGTGTGGCAAGAATTAAAACAAATGTTAGACTGGAAGGTCATTGAACCATCCACCTCACCTTATTGTAGTCCTCTACTTATTGTCAAAAAATCAAATGGAAGCATTAGGTTAGTGTTAGACGCACGAGCAATTAATGAAATAATTTTACCGGTTCACACAAAACCCGAAAATTTAGAAGAGCAATTACAGAAATTTCTAGATGCAAAATATTTTTCCACAATAGATCTCGCTAATTCGTTTTGGCAGGTGGGTATCACTCCTGATTCACGGAAATATACTGCATTTATGTTCAGGGGGCGAACCTATCAGTTTTGTGTTCTACCTTTCGGACTGAATGTCAGCTCTGGGGTATTCATTACAGCCCTGGATACCGTGCTTGGCGATGATTTAGTTGAGACAGTCACACACTATGTAGATGATATACTGATAGCTACACAGTGTTGGAAGGAACACGTTGACACACTTCAAAGAATTTTAGAAAAATACGCACACCGAGATCTTAGAGCATTTCATGCTGAATAATGTCAAAGTCATACCCATCAAAATATTGCTAAGCAACTCGAAAAACTCTGTTGTTACAACACAGATAATAAGTAGTGTAGAAATTTTCATTTCAGCGGTTCCAGAGTCGCAGTTGAAGGCAGAAGAACTCTTCTTTCAGCGCGCGCCACCACCTGGAAGACGGAATATCAAAATAAAATTTATGATTACGTAGCAGTGAATGATATATTAATTTTTCACGGAACATTTGTTATTGTAGGTACCACTGACTTGGTATGACACCTGACGAACCGACAGACGTCATCTATGAAGCGATCTTTTACTTTGAGAAATAGATTAGACGCACATCTCTCAACACGAAAAGCATCTATCAGTAGTCAAGGACACACAGACACTCTACACACACGCACAAAACGCGAGGAATCGAACATTTTCTCTCTCTTACTATTTTGAATATTTATTGAGTAGTGAAAACGCCTGGTCTTGCCTACTGATGTAATGAATGTTGGGTCTAACCTATCTTAATTTCAGATGACATCACGTGACACAATGTAATAACCTATAGCTATGTAATGATGATGCAAACATGTTTATGTGCAACTGTATTATGTTTATGCTAAGAAAATATGTGACGTGTGTATGTATAATTACTTATTTTTTTTAACTGATGTATCATGTAACTGTTACTATGTAAAAATTTGAACAAAACGAGTGCCAAAAAGACATTGCATAGTGAACCTCTGTTCACGGACATTAACGAACATTACTAACTCTGCAACTACGCGGAAACCTATGTGAAAGAAACGGTTAATGCCATTCATTATGCAGTGTATCTATGTAAACGCGATGAATGATTTCTTTGATTAATAACTACGAACATTTAGGTGAGCTATATTCAGCAAAAAACTGAAAATGTGAAGGGCATAATTCGTGCATCGTCTAGTGACATTACTACAGTACCTAACTTCAAGATGTTAACTGGATTAAATGGACACAAAGTGCCTGTCCAGAAAACAACACGACGGGTGGAAGAATTTTGGTTGGAACTTCAGGGAATGAAATGTTCTTGAAATGTGATGGACACTCTTACCTGGACTCTCCAAGGATCGACGCCAGCTATGTGCCGTCCAAGGTTCTGCAACCAAGCTTCCACGGAATGTAAAAAAAAAAACGAACTGCACGTGGACCAATTACTCGACGGGTCACGTCTGATCTGTAATGAGCAATGCCTTTAGTCACAACGAACTGCATCACAACGACTATAATGGAAATGGGAAATGGACACGCTTATGTATTAATCACGTTGTTATACAACGATGTTACTGTGATCAAAAAAAAAAAAAACTTTTCCATGACGATACTAACCTGTAAAAAAAATTATTGTGCAGCAGATGAATATGAACTGTAATAATGACACGATGTGTATAGGTCAACGCACCTGAAACATACGGACATTTTTCTTTGAAGTATTTCAAAACAATACTATGTAACTAAGAACATTCAACAATCTAAGTTGTATTGTGTTATAACAAATATTGTAAATTTAAAACTAAGTTACCTGTCATAGAATGTAGTCTTCATATGTAATCTTGGTTGAATATTTTCTTTGTGCAACGACTGAGAAACACGCGCACACGAACAATATGAACTGCAATACTGTGCCGCGTGATCTAACTGTACGATATAACGGCAGTGCCGGAGTCACACAGACGCTTCTGCGCATGCGCGCACTCTATCTGCCAACATAAGAACTTTTACGGCGCACCCGCGTCATTTAAATTTTGTATATAATGTGTATAATGTAAGTCATGTAAATAGTTGTAGATAACTTAGATTTTCTTGTGCCTTTAGGTGAATTGCTCGCCTGCAGGTGTGTCCTTTCGCCTCGCAATTCAGGGGGCAATATAAAGGCACATTTGCATGCCGAGCGTGAGTTTCCTCGGAAACGCGAAATATTAATTAAATAAATAATCAGTGACAAATAAATAAAGCCTATGGCACACGACTGCAGCTCTGTGTCGCTGATAAAACAAATGCACAATTATGTTACTCTTATGTTTAATTAAGAAAGGAGAGAGCTCTGGTAGAAGTGGTGCGAGAAGCACGTATTTTATTCTATTGTCTGGCACACCACCATATTTCATGTTATAGAAGAATACTGCGAGTTGCAACCAGACTAGGCACTCGATTCTGTAAAGAATTTATATTTATAAAAGTAAGTAGGATTATGAACTGTAGGCTTATTCATTGAATATATCTGATTTAACTAACTGTGTAACTTTTTATGTTTAGTAGACAATCACCTCTGTACGACGTATTGGCATGGCTGGCAAATTATTGAAATATTGAGATTTAGATTATGAGTCCGCACCTACCGCAGCAGTCTTTGGAAACGATTTATTTACGAAGTCCGATTATTTCAGTTTTATTTCACGGTCAACTACGAGTAACATTGCCTTTACGAGAAACCCATTGTCAAGCGTCTGATACCGAATAATTAAACGTCCACGTTCCAGATAAGCAAATATTAATTACAATTACAATCACAATCACCATCATACAGATAGAAAAATTAATATTTAAATAATATTTTTTATTTTATTTATTTTATAATGCCACTTATTTTCTCGCATAAAAATAAAAGAATAACTATATTTTACTTACTTTTTCTCCTTCTAAAAACAAAGAATAAAAAAGTATCGTGTTGGATGATTTCCCTTTTTTAACATTTTTACCATTTGTTAGGATAATATCTCAATACGTATTCATGTATATTTCTATGTCAAAGCAATTCTTGGAAATAGTTCTTATTTGTTAGTGTCACAATGTTGAAATGAACGTCTAGAAACAAAAACAGTTTTTTGAATAAATTTGTAATACGAACTAGCATACGAATAACGTGGCTGAACAGTAGGCAACAAAATTTAAATAAAGGAATAATTTTTGACTGACTTAGATAACAATTCAATCATTGCCTAACTTGAGTGCAAAAATTGAGTTCGAAGGGTGGTGATATGTAAGGTGTCAGGCAAATCCAACACCTTCCATGAAAAGATTCTTTTACAGGGAGTGCACTGGAGCTGACACTGAAATCATTAAGTATTTGATTATATCACCGCTAGTCTCATTGAACTCTTCTGAACTCTACATGTCATATGTGGTCTGGCGTCTCCTTACCAGCAACACGTCCCAGGTTGATATTAGTCTGTTCCCCAAAAAATACACTCAGAGCATCAGTGCGCGAAAGTGGTAGGGAGACACGACTTAGAACAAACAGACACCATGCACAATGTTATAGAATGGCGACCCTGCCAGGATGGTAAAATACCATGATTGAAGGTCGATCACATGCCTAACTAGGTCAGAAAAATATTCTGTTGAAAAATTTTTGTAACGAGTAATTTTTCTGAAAGGTATAAATAGTCGAAAACAGTAGCTGCAGCGATAGATAGTAAGAAAGTATTCAATAGGAAGTGAGACATTCTTGTAGAGACAATAGCATAATGAAGTTATGAATTTTAATATTGTTAGAATTAAGTTTTGTCTCCAATGCGAGCGCACAGGTGGCGGTTACATCGTTGAGAAGTTGGTTCTGACGCAACAAGTAAGTGAATGGATTGTCAGTCTTGAGTATAATAAGTGTCAAGTCGTGTGAGCAAAGTGTCATAAACGATACTGTAACACGTGTTCTAAACTTTTCCATAGTATCATTAACCTTGTGCTTAGTATAAGAACTCCAATTACAGTAGAAACATTATCTAGATTTGTCGCACCTTCCCAAATTCAGGTTCTGCATACACCATGCGGCCTTCAATCAGGACGAATTTCTCTTTGAATTTCCCACCATATCGTAGTTCCACCGGAGGTCGCAGTTGGCGTTCTTCAAAGCCAAAGGCATCTAACATTCAGAACATCAAAATGGCTGAAATGGTTCTGACAAATAAGGAATATAACCAAAGTACCGCGGTTATCGAGACTCTTCGCGCTGGGAGTTCGCCTACTTAAATAGTTCGATTCTTCGGGTATCCAGCATCAGACTTTCACGATATTGTGGCCAAGTATAGTGCTTCGAGAGTCTGGGGAAGAGACCGCTAACCTGGCGAGGTAACCTCGATCAAGAAAAGCGTGTCACGAACTGCGGCAGTCATACAAAAGGCTCAGGCGCTGATTTCGGAGTACCCGGGGCAATCGCTGAGAAAATCGGCGTCAATATTGAATGTCAGCGAGCTTGCCTTAAGAAAAGTATTAATTTGCCCGGATTTAAGCGCATCACCCTTTACACATGTGGGTGATATAAGTGGGTGGTATAAGTCCCATTTTCAGACAGTTATCAAAATTAAAATCATTGACTGACTTGGAAGCAACGAGAAATCAATACGATTTGTGAAAGACCTTTTCTCTACACTTATCCATTGCTAGTTATATACAAGATGATGACCCAAAGGACTCGCAAGAGTGCTCACTCATGACCAACAAGTCACCATTGAGCCAATAACAACCAAGCCGCTCCCAATCCTTCCTCCTGCTCGCTTTTCTCTGCAGAGCCTCTTCGTTTCTGCTCTGTCCACTGGAGTGAGAAGAAGGACCAACAGCAGCAGAGTAATCCTACTTAAAAATGGTTGGGATCAGGGTATGGGTAATATTTTTATAAACACTGATAACAATTGATGTAACTGATATCATGTTTGCCAATAACAACCCCTCAGCTCCTGCTTTTCTCTCTCTAGAGCGCTTCGTGATTTTTACTCTGTAGCAAAAGAATCAGGATCTGGCTTTGTCAGTTGTACAAGGCGTATAAAAGTAGCTGGATAATCATAAATAATAATTTTTTTCAGTGCATTTTTCCAGAGTTACCGTACAATACATTCTTTCTTGTACTTTTATAGAAAAATTATGTACATATAGAGATTTGTCTCCAGAGATGCTACTAGTTACGCAGAACCCATGTATTACTATGTATCCCACTGGCTATTTACATACATTGTTTCGTACAATTCAGTTTTTTCTGCTTATATAGTTTTGCCATACATGGAAAGCGATATTAACTGGTACAACTAGCAGCAAGTGAAGAAAAAAAAACCGTACACACAGTGACACAGACGAGTACATAGTACACATTTGTATACACATACAAACATAGTGTGCTATTAGACACACATACACATATACACATCTCTGAAAAACGGTCCATGCTACTACTCTGCCCACACATACACTACAAATACAACCGGCCGGAGTGGCCGAGCGGTTCTAGGCGCTTCAGACTGGAACCGCGCGACCGTTACCGTCGCAGATTCGAATCCTGCCTCGGACATGGATGTGTGTGATGTCCTTAGGTTAGTTAGGTTTAAGTAGTTCTAGGCTCTAGGGGACTGATGAACTCAGAAGTAGAGTCCCATAGTGCTCAGAGCCATTTGAACTACAAATACAACCACTCTATGACTGATACTCAAGTGAATATTGTGGGAATGGGAGGGTGCCGATCCCGTCCCCACAGGTGACCTGTTTGTCGTCATGGCATGACAGACCAACTTTTAGCTGCGATTCAGTATATACCACGTGGTCTCATGATCGGAGGACTACAAGGCACACCGAGTGCAGAAACCGAGAATCACCAACGCCATCTAGTTGCCACTCTTTGTAATCCTTGATTCTTACAGCCATTGAGGCCACACAATCACGCTCTTACCTTGTCTTTGGATGGCGCCTGTGTGTGTTTGCAACGCGTACATTTTCGATCTGACTCCCACAACTTTACAACATGCAACCTATTCACCTCGTCTTTTGTCAGGCGATGACCTACTTGTTTTGAGGTATAACGCCATAAGAATTATCAGCCACATATCCATACGTCGGTATGGTAGCTAATTACTTCGTATGGATCACAGTGTTTCACCCAGAAGATGAAGCTGTTTATATCCAAATAATGAATCCAGAAAGCAGAGCGCGACATATACAGGCTTCGTGAACTGCACCAAAACGTTAACAGATTCCAGAGCGACTAGTCCTTGTTTAAAGATAGTTAGAAAATCTCTTGCGGCATATCACGCTGTCCCCCATCCTCCCCCAACGGTGAATTAAATCAATTTCTTGCGTGTTTATTGAATTTTCCCGAAAACTGTGAATTATTCATTAATTTAAAAAATCCTTTTCGGAATAACACATCGTGAGAGCCCTTCCTTTCACATTTACATCTAAGTACTCGTTCAGTCAGCATGACTCTTTGAAGGGGATAATGCTGGTGAATCTTATAAGTTTCATCCCCAAACTGAGACACTGCTAGAAGTTTTGTAGTGCAGAATGTATCTCTGTTTATTTCCCAGTGTCATCGTCAGTGTGGGGATGGAACCATTGTGCGCTCCGAATACAGTGGCAGGTCCTTGTACACGTCATGCCAATGAGTAGGATAGACCAGGTGTGCCTCCACCACATATCCTTTACCAGAATCCGCTACCATATCTTTGAACTTACTAAATCAGGTAATTTCCTTATCAGGCAGCAATCGAAACTTTCCAACTGGCAGAAACTGTGGCATAGCGTGTCCTGTAAGTTGTTTACGTCCAAGTAAAGGATGTAACCCAGATCATTAGAAGGCTTGTACTCCTCTTCCTCGTTCATTCACGGATTATTCGACCACGCAAATCCCACGCTCGCAAAAGAGCAGCATGTTAACATCGGCTAAAAATTTGATGCTGACACTTGTTCTTGTTAACATAATGACCCACAAACGCCCTGGTGCGCATTAATAATAGGCACGACCCAGAATTAACGTGGTCATTCATACACTACGACACTATTCAAAAATACCTACGAGATTGCGTGCGTAGGACTGTCGAACTTCCGCCAAACATCTACTGCTTGCTTGTACTCTGCATGAATTATGACAATTATGGAATTTAAAGGTGAATGCGACTATACCGGGCAGTGCTGAGTGCCTCCTTCAAATTCAGGTATTCGGTAACAAAGACCTCCTTCCTCATCACAAGTTATAAATATGCATGAGGTCGAGCAGATCTAGCGATGTGCATGTCCTCCTGACGCATTGTCTCATCAGATTTCTAAGAGGAACGTGCATAAAATGCAATGAATCCAAAAATCGCACTGCGATTTTTGGCGTGATTTGATTGGAGAATGAGATGTATTTTTCAACGTTATCAGTGAAGACACTGAGCGACGTGGCGCAGTTGTTAGAACACTGGACTCACATTCGGGAGGACGACGGTTCAAAAACGCTTCCGGCCTTCCAGATTTAGGTTTTCCGTGATTTCTCTATATCGCTCCAAACAAATTACTGGCTGGTTCCTCTGAAATGGAACGACCGATTTCCTTCCACATCCTTGACACAATAGGACCTTGTGCTCCGTCTCTAATGACCTCGATGTCGACTGGACGTTAAATCCAAACCTCATTCAGGTAAGACCCTAACCTCATCACTACTCAAATCGAAATGATCCAAGTACTAAACAAGGACGTGAGCACAACACCCTCTCAAAATGTGAAAGAAAATAATGTCCTCCTACAGTTATGTCTGTCACTCTGACTGCTAATTACAAGAAACGTATTTGAAGTGATGCCTCGGTCACCGCCGGACTACGATTCCCAGACCTCTGCCCATTTTCCTGTTTCTTGCTGCCAGCAGTCCACAAGCTGCCCACCATACTTTGCCGCAAACTACTGCAAAGTATGAGGCATAATCAAACGAAAACGAAGCCGACGGAAAAAGAGTAAGTGCGCTGCTTAATATTTCAAATGTAACCGCCGTAAAAGTTAATACCAGCGTGAGGCAAGACGGTGAGTGCCTTCATGAAAAAAATATTCGCGGTTGCCAGCGGAACCATGATTGTACCCAGGCGTTCACCTCTTCGATCGAAGCAAATGCATGACGACGAATGTCTCATCAGGGCTCCAAAAATATGAAAACCGCATGGAGAGAGACTGGATAAGTATGGAGGATATGTAAGGCTTTTCCAGTGAAACTCCTTCAGGTTACTCGAAACAACAAAGTTTGGTCCGAACTGTAGAAGTTTCGCTGGGAAACACTTACACATCTTCCCCTCATCTCTATCCGAGCGACTTCTATGTTTTTGGAGCCTTGAAGAAAGACATTAGTGGCCCTCACCTCAACTTTCAGCTCTCTGCCTCTCTTGAATCAAATCTAGACGTGGGCACGATTCTTTGCGTCGCACGGCGAAAAAGTCTGTCATACGGAGTCCACGACAAATAATTGCGGCAGTGAGTCTCAACACTGTATCAAAGTGCTTAAGAAAAAGTCACCAGCTAGCGTGTACCTCCGTCTCCTGTTGGAGCTGGGGATTACTGAGTGGAGGCAGTGCTGAAATCAATATTACAGCGATATACACTGTTAACATCTGCATTTAAATCTACATTATAAACATATTATGCGAATCACTATTATGAATGTGGAAGAGGAAAATTTTGATTTTCCCATACAGTAAGTTTACTTTCTGTTTGATTCACGCATGGAGCGTTGTAAGAATAGATGCTTGGACACCTGTGTGCGATCTGTTATTTGCCTAATTTTATCTTCACGTATCTAAGTGTGGATCTGTTGTTGGCTGGAGAATATCTTTAATATCCTCTCCGAACCCATCCTTGAAGTTTTATAGACAGGCTTTCACAATAATTGTGGTGCCTTTTGTAAGTGGGCTGCATCTGTGTTGGCAGCGCTGTGTAGCGCTTTGCATTGTATCTCTGACTGCGCTTACTTCGTAGGAGACTGTGGCTGGTCGGACTTGTTGTTGGAAGTTAATCGCCAGTAGTGTTGGGCAGTTGGAAATTAGTCGCCAGCAGTGATGGAAGTACTGTTGGGCAGATGGAGGTGAACGGCCAGCAGTGATGGATGTTAGATGTGAGAAGTTAGCATTGATGGAGGGTAGAGTATGAAGTGTTAGCGTAGGCTAACGATCTGTACATGTTCAACTTGGAGATTGAATGTTATTCATGATTATATACTTTTGTACTAGATGTCAATGACGATTTATGTTTGTGTCTGAACTGGATATCACATTGTTAAGATAAAAAATACACTATTTCGTTCGCAACAAAATCTTTCCTTTGCTAACCACATGCATATTACTAGTTAGTGTCTAGTAGTTAGAATCTTTTATTTAGCTGGCAGTATTGACGCACGGTGTATTACAGTAGTTCGCGTAATGAAGATTTTTGTGAGGTAAGTGCCTAATGAAATGTATAGTTTATTGTTAAGATTTCTTTTTAGTCAGGGCCATTCTTTTGTATTAATTATTTGAAGTCATGTTATCCTTTGTTTGAGCAGTCAGATTACGTTGCGCTGGAATATTATGGATCATGGTCGACATGATAAGAATAAGTAAAGAGAAAGTAGGTTCACTTGCATTCAGTTTCACTCAGCAGTTTAAGTAAAATATTTAATAAAGAAGTTCCCCTTTCTTCGGGCGTCTACTAGCATTTTGCGAAACACTTCCGCTAGATAATCATGCCTTTGAGCATTGTTACCGTTCGCATCACAATTTTTGCGCTTTCGTGATCTTCCCTATAATATGACGTTTGTCCTGTACATGTACGCCGTACAGGAATTTCGTAGGCAATATCTTCTTTAGAGTAACTGCGTTTTCCCAGTAATCTATTGATTTCGAAGCCTGTCATTTTCATTACCTCACACCTGAAACTATTTGGTCACTCCATTTCAGATCTTGACACACTTGTGAGCAAATTCTGAACACAATAAACAGAACATATGCGATCAAAATCTTCCAATACAGATTTTAATGTCTATTGTTTAACTCCACTTTTTGTTATGCTGGAGGCCTTCGAAAAACGTAGCTTACAGTTTTTACTATAGTGCGTAAGGGTATGGTATCCATATAAAATCGTTTTTTTTCTCTACTGAATAAATGCCGACCGCAAAGTTACTGTGACAGACTACATGCCATGCTAAAGCGCTCCTTGATACCTTATCAGCACTCTGCACGGAGCTGCGAGTGACATGGCAGTATTTTATAATCGCTCTTATTTGGGCTCAGAAAGTTCTTTATAACTGTAGTAATTTGCGGCAAACTGTGACACAACAGGACATATTACAAAGAATGGTAGTGAAGCAAAGAGACTTACACACTTACGTATCAGCGAGAGTGGAGTGAAAGAAGCAGCAGCTTATGCGCAATATCTTGAATGAGACACATTTCGAGAAAGCGTTTCACCTGTCTTCAGTCTTAAGAATTGTAAGTAGGCTGTTTATGTTTTCTTATTGGCAACGTTACGTAGCGCTCTGTATGAATATCACTGGCTGTGCTGTGTGCAGTCTGTGGCTAGTTTGCATTAATTGTTTACATGTCGCCAATCGCTTGCGACACGTTCTTGTAAGCCAATGTTAAGTGCTGTCAATCTACTTTATTGTAATAAAAACCGTTAATGTGATTTATTTGAATTGTTGTGTAGCTATGCGAGAAAGCAGCATCCTTTAGGCACCCTATAAGCGACAAGTGGACAGGATCTCACAATTTACTTGTTTGGTTTACATTAATATTGTCACGTAGAAGAAGGTGTTATTAGATGAATGACGAACAATAACTTCATTTCACGAAGGTTTATTCAGCACTTTCACATACAAGAGCACGGAGCGAACTGCCTCCGGCCAGAACACATACGGTATATATACAGTTACAGAACATTCCAGTACAACGGTTCTTCATATTTGTGGATACTTTTAGAATGTCATCGAATCGAATATAGAAATTAGAAATTTTCAGTTAAGGTGAGTTTTGAACTCAGGACCCTCCATGCAACAGTCTACTACCATAACCGCTACACCACAGTGACGGGTGCGCCCGGGCGGTGATCTTCTTGGAACTTTCTTAGCCGCTACGCTCTTCGTCACCTTTCCGCTTGTTGCCTGTTGCTGGAGCTGCGAATTTACCCCGAGTTGCAGGATCCTTATAGGGGTTCATTCGAAGGATGTGGACCGTATCTCTGATCTTTATCGGGGTCGAAATCGTAAGTAATTTCAGACAACTGTCTTACAACCTTATAAGGTCCAAAGTAGTACCTGAGGAGCTTCTCAGAGAGACCAAATTTCCGAAGAGGAGTGAAGATCCAGACGAGGTCACCAGGCTGATAGACAACAAGGCGGTGGCTCGCGTCATACCTTAGGCGATCATTTTCTTGAGCCTGCAGCCTGCGGAGTCGAGCTAACTGCCGAGCTTCCTCAGCTCTGGTTAACACCTGGCCGATGTAGTCGTCGTCCACGTCATCAGGATGTAACGGAAACACAGTGTCCATCGTCGTAGTCGTTTCACGCCCACGCACCAGGAAAAATGGCGTAAATCCTGTGGTGTCTTGCTGGGCGGTGTTGTAGGCAAACGTCATGAAATGTAGCACCTCATCCCAGTTGCTCTGTTCAACTTTGACGAACATTGAAAGCATATCAGTCAAGATCTTATTAAGGCGTTCAGTAAGCCAGTTAGTTTGCGGATGATGGGCAGTCATAATGCGACGAGTCATGTTGCACCGACGGTTTATGTCTGTCACAAGATTCGACTGAAAAACTTTCCCTCGATCCGTAATTAACGACCTTGGGGAACCGTGTTTTAATACAATGTCTTCCACGATGTATTTGGCTACCTCGAATGCTTCGGCTGTTTTCTCTGCTTTTGTAATGGCATAGCGTGTCAGATAATCAGTGAAAACAATAATCCATCTATTGCCACTAGCAGACGTTGGAAATCGTCCGATGAGGTCAATCCCAGCAGGCTGAAAAGGCGTTTCGGCTGGTGGAATTGGTATGAGTCGGCCAGGTGGTTTCTGAGGAACTGCCTTTCTCCTCTGGCACTCTCGACAGTGCGACACGTAGTGACGGACACTCTTAAATAAACCTGGCCAGAAAAATCTCTTGTGGGAGCTATCGTATGTCTTAATAAATCCTAAATGTCCGGCCTCAGCTGTGTCATGGAATTTCTGTAGAACATCTAAGCGGATGTGTTTAGGAATCACTGGTAGCCACCTATTTCCAAACGGCTCAAATCCATTAACCACCTTAAATTGTCCTTTCTCATCCTCTAGCCGATTTAAGGCAAGTATAATTTGAGATATCTTCGTGTCCTTCTTCTGCTCAGCAGAGAGATCCTGGAGTGCAGCGAGACAGTCACTATCTTCATCAAAGTCTTGATGGTCTTGCACAGGATTTTTTGAGAGACAGTCGGCATCTTGGTGTTTTCTTGCACTTTTGTACACTATGGTAATGTCATACTCTTGAAGACGTAGTGCCCACCTGGCAAGTCATCCTGCTGGATCCTTAAGACCTATCAACCAACAAAGTGAATGATAGTCTGTAAAATCAGTGAATGGCCGTCCATGGAGATACTGTCGAAATCTGCATATGGCCCAGATCACAGCAAGACATTATCTTTCTGTAGTTGAGTAGTTTCTCTCGGCTTTTGTAAGTGTCCTAGAAGCATAGGCTATAACTTTCTCTTTTCCATCCGAAATGTGCACCGAAACAGCACTGATCCAATACCCACAGGCATCTGTGTGTAGTTCTGTAAGTGTCAGTCGTCAAAGCTTTTCGCAGCACATCGAAAGAATCTTGTTGAGCAGCACCCCAGATAAATTTAGCATCGGCTTTTAACAACTCTTGGAGTGGCCTGGCTTTGATACAAAAGTCTTTGATAAAACAACGGTAATAATAACATAATCCGAGGAAGCTTCTCACAACTCTAATACTTTTAGGAATAGGAAATTCCGTCATAGATTCATATTTTCTGGGTCTGGTCACAAACCTTCGTTTGACACAAGGTGTCCAAGTATTTTGATTTCTTTTGCTCCAAAGAGACACTTTCCTGGATTAAGTGTCAGTCCGTCTTGTTGGAGTCACTTAAGAACGTCCCTCAGTCTTTCTATGTGTTCATCAAATGTCTCTGAGAACACTATAATGTCATCTAAAATGGCTCAAATGGCTCTGAGCACTATGGGGCTTAACTTCTGAGGGCATCAGTCCCATAGAACTTAGAACTACTTAAACCTAACTAACCTACGGACATCAAACGCATCCATGCCCCAGGCAGGATTAGAACCTGCGACCGTAGCTGTCGCGCGGTTCCAAACTGACGCGCCTAGATCCACTCCGCCACCCTGGCCGGCTCATCTAAATAACAAAGACACAGTGTCCACTTCTGGTGACATAGAAGATGATCCATCATCCGTTCAAAAGTTGCTGTTGCATTACACAAACCAAACCGCATTACCTTAAACTCATACAAGCCCTCAGGGGCGATGAATGCAGTTTTCTCACGATCAGCCTCATCTACTTCGATTTGATAGTGTCCCGAGTACATGTCCAGTGTTGAAAAAACTTAGCTCCCTTCAGACAAACTAGTGTATTGTCAATTCGTGGAAGAGGGTAAACGTTCTTTTTAGTTATCTTATAAAGCTTCCTGTAATCAAGAGAAAAGCGCCAACTGCCATCCTTCTTCCTGACGAGGACCACTGGTGACGACCATGGGCTCTGCGAAGGCTGAATGATGTCATTCTTCATTATTTTCTTTACCTCGTCGCTAATTACTCAACGTTCTGTTGCTGACACACGGTATGCTCTCTGGCTTATTTGTTGATTGTCTCTAGTGCTAATCCGATGCTTCACTGTCGATTTGTTTAATTTGCTCTTCACCTGTGGATTGAGGCACTCAGAGAACTCTTGAAGAATAGAAAGTAGCTTCTTCTGTCGTGCCGTAGTGAGATCAGTCGAGCTAGAAGATCTTGTAGTGGTAGCGCTAATTTCGCCCACAGATTTGGCATGGGAGGTTTCTATGACGCTCAGCTGTTCTGCAATTAACGGCTCAGCGTTTTCTACGCACATTCGTCTTGGAAGGATCTGTGGTTCTCGGGCGACAGTTAACTATCCACAATTCACCGAATCCGTTCTTAAATGACAGAGGCTGGGATGACCAAGTTATTCTTCAGTGGTTTTTTTCTCTTACATTCCACTTCAAGGTCCATGGGTTGATGCGTGGCATGACACATGACAGTTACCTTTCTATCACTGACTGCAGGAATGATCACTTCATCCAGCACACATAGTCTCCACACACTCGGATGCGCATCTTCCTGTCCATAGTATCTCATCTCGTCTATCATAATCTTCGAGCGACTACAATCTATAATTGCCTGAGTAGCTTTCAAAAAGTCCCATCCGAGAATGACGTCAGGACTACACTTTTGTAAGACGATGAATTCTAAGGGCTGTGTATGGCTACTTATACCAACACGAATTGTAACGCCGGAAATGCATATCCTCCTATTTCCATCTATTGTATTATAATTCTTTTTCCTTGTTTTGTTACCTCAAGATATGACATTTCTGTGTCTTTATATATTGTAATTGTTTTACTATTTGTATATATATATATATATATATATATATATATATATATATATATATATATATATATATATATATATATATATCTTTTTTTAATGCATTTATGTCGATGTATAATTGGTTGTTTTGTAAATATTATTTGTATTTTTACGCTGGGTCTTGCCTAGGGAAAACTATGCTATCTAACGAATACCTCGATAGGTCGTGTGGAGAACCAGAGTGTTTAGGATCTTTGGTAGTGTTAACTCTGCCGCGTGGAGCGCGGGCAGAGCAGAGAGAGTCTGGCTGGGGTGGTGCAGTGGAGCAGGTGTGTTGTGTAAAGCTCCCGCGAGTTGCCGCGCTTTCGGGGTTTGGCAGAATGTAATTGCGCTCGACTTGCGATGATAGTTTCTGACATGGAGTCGCGGACGGGAAGCATTAGCTGGCGCACATCAAGAGCCCGTTTCGTCTGGTGACCGTGTCGAGAAGAAGGCGCGCCAACATCCAGCTTCAGCAACAGCGACGGCCGACAATGAGTGCCTGTCGCCACCTCCTCGATCGACGGCTTCAAACCTTCAATCAGCCAACAAGGAAGACTGGAAGCACGTAAAGTTTTAGAACTGTATGGCAGACCTCAGCTTTTCAAACTTTTAAAATTGTTGCATCACAAAATTACAGCAACTTAGCATGAACGTTTGTTGCTCATTGTCCCAATTGCATTACCAAGCAGGGTCCCTTCCTTTTCCGGAATGAACCCGAGTGTCGTTGAAATTCAAACGCCAGCATCATTCGATTTCACTGCTTTAATTTCAAAGTTCAGTTAAGGTATTCATAGCTGGCTACAATATTCAGATTACACAAGCACAAATTAAGAGTGCGAGTTTTGTTACCGTATTTTAGCTTACCTGTGACTGCATCTCAGCTTGGTACATACTAAATTTTACTACTGTTAATTGTTCAGAATCATTTAATTCAAGTTCAAAGTTAAATCCCTTATTTATAAATTGCGTAGATTCAAGTAGCTTTTGAAATGATTGTTGAGGTAGTCCAAGACTAACCGTATTTTACTGAATTTCGATGTGCTTCAGAAAGAAAGCTCACTATTAACTTCAGTCACTAAATTAACTTTCGACTTTCCTGTTTTATTAATTCTTTTGCTAAATTAAGTCAGAGTGTAGCGAAATTTATTACTTCTGACAAACTTAAAGTTTTCACACTGAACGTGTCAACCTTCAGTTGCCACGCTTCTAGTGCTAATTATATGTGTAATAACCTTTCTTTTTCAGTTACTATAGTAATTGTCCTTAGGACTGGCGACCGTAATTTCCCCAAATCTCAAATATCTAATTACCGCTAGTTAATTGTTAACGTAACAGCCGCACATTTACTTTCTTTATTAACTTTACCCCTTTTCAAAATTAATTTCCACCAGTTTCATTAGCATTTTTCCTTTCATTTAGATGTAACCCTTTCCTCCCTCTTTACCGACAAATTAACTTCGGTGACGATTGCTTTTTCCAAATTTCCATTAGGTACACGCGGTTTAATTTTTCACTGTCATTAAGGTCGATAAATGAGGGGGAGGTTACGGAATGACACATCTTCCTGTAGGTTTTACATATTTCCCATTAGCCAACTTCAGCAGAGATGTTTTGTTGTCGTCGAATACCGTTTTCTGCAACTGGCGACGGTATTTCTCCGAAATGACTGAATATGATTTTCCAAAGTCCACAAGAGTTTGGGGTGGTCGGCCATCCGTGTGGATATCGACGTAGTTTCCCATCATTTTTGTAGTGATCGACGGCCCAGGATTTTTTCTCTTCGGCGGCCTCACCTCCAAGGGAAGTCACACCATTTAGTTTTCCAGGTTGCGGAGGCTAGGTGTTCGGCTGGAGCTTCCAAACGGCGATGGAGACCTTGATCGGCGTGTTGGGGAGCGTCCTCTCAAAGCGCGGTGATGATGACCTACGTCCTCCTGCAATCACATCTTCTTGTTCACCTTCGTCATCTCGGAGTTGGCCTCGGCTAATATCGGTCTGTTGTCTTCTGGCGCGGGCATCATCAAATATCCGCCGCCTTTCTCGACAATAGCGCACCACATGTTACAGGTCCTCCAGACATCAGTCTTCCTTGGTGCCCAAATAGGTTCCTCATGCGGCATTGTAGGAACGTAACTTCGCCTGGGTCTCGACTTTTTCACCATGTTAAAGGGAAATGAAGGACGAGAGATTGGGTTAAATGTCCGTTCCACATCCTCCGTTATGACCTCTTGAAGCGTCTCGGTTTTTTGCTCGCCGTGCATTCCAAGTGCCTTCTGAACTTCCTCTCTGACTATCTGACGAAGAACACTTGAGAGATCAGTTTCTTCCTCCATCATAGACATCGATACGACGTCTGGAAGCTGTTCAAACATCTTATGTGTAATTCTTTTTCGATGCATTGTCTCGATGAACTGGCACCATTTTACGAAATCGCCTTCTGTCGAAACCTCCTTCAGGAGTAGGGCTTGATACATGTCCTCAGCAACACCCTTCATGAGATGTGCAACCTTATCTTCCTCCTTCATTCTAGGATCCACTGTTTTACACAGCTCCAAGACATCTTGAATGTAGGATGCTGTAGTTTCTCCTGGACGCCGTGCCCTGCACTTTAATTTATCGTCAGCCTTGCACTTCTGTCGTTGTGTGTCGCCGAAATACTTGCGCAGTTCCGCCTGGAATACTTCCCATCCCGTGAACTTCTCCTCGTTGTTCTCATACCATTGCTTGGCAGTGCCCTCCAAGTAAAAAAATGCGTTAACCAAACACACGGTGTCATCACATTTGTTAAATTTGGCTATACGCTCATATACCTTCAGCCACTTGTTTGGATCTTGGCTAACGTCACCAGAGAACCCAGAAGGATGTCTCATGTGATGGCGCACAGTTACTGTCATCGTAACGTCCTCTTCTTCTTCTGTTTCCGATAGATTGCGATCTGTAGAATATGGTTCGAACTCGGGTTTCTCGCCACGTAAACGGCGGCTCTGTCGAGGCCTGATGGGAGCCACTGTGTCATCGATAGTGTGCGTTGTCAAAAGTTCCAATACCCGGCGCCTCCATCAGAATAATGTCACGTATAAGAAGGTGTAATTAGATGAATGACGAACACTAACTTCACTTAGCGAAGATTTATTCAACACTTGCACATACAAGAGCGCGGAGCGAACTGCCTCCGGCCAGAACACATACGGTATTATACAGTTATAGAACATTACAGTACAATGATTCTGGATATTTCTGGATACTTATAGAATGTCCTCGAACCGAATATAGAAATCAGAATTTTACAGTTCAGGCGAGTTTTGAACTCACGACCCTCCGTACAACAGTCTACTATCATAACCTCTAGACCACAGTGACGGTGCTACTCAGCTTCTTCTGCGACAATATACGTAATTGTTCCTTGTAAAAATTCGATCAGTTCCGTGTTTTTTTTAAGAAAATAAATGTAGTTGTAAATTTTTCGAACGGCATTTATCTGTTAAACAGTCAAACTCACCAGTCGCCTTTTCCATCATCATTTTTTGAGGGGAGATTTGATCAAATAATTTGATGAATAAATTATGTGAGAGGCCAGCCACCTCACGTAGGATTTGTATAAAGGCCATGATAATATAGCCCACTTGGGCGTGATTTGCATAACATCCTGATTCTGCCTCGTAACTTGCATATCAGTTAAGGGTCCCACTATAGCAAATACACTCCTGGAAATTGAAACAAGAACACCGTGAATCCAGTGTCCCAGGAAGGGGAAACTTTATTGACACATTCCTGGGGTCAGATACATCACATTATCACACTGACAGAACCACAGGCACATAGACACAGGCAACAGAGCATGCACAATGTCGGCACTAGTACAGTGTATATCCACCTTTCGCAGCAATGCAGGCTGCTATTCTCCCATGGAGACGATCGTAGAGATGCTGGATGTAGTCCTGTGGAACGGCTTGCCATGCCATTTCCACCTGGCGCCTCAGTTGGACCAGCGTTCGTGCTGGACGTGCAGACCGCGTGAGACGACGCTTCATCCAGTCCCACACATGCTCAATGGGGGACAGATCCGGAGATCTTGCTGGCCAGGGTAGTTGACTTACACCTTCTAGAGCACGTTGGGTGGCACGGGATACATGCGGACGTGCATTGTCCTGTTGGAACAGCAAGTTCCCTTGCCGGTCTAGGAATGGTAGAACGATGGGTTCGATGACGGTTTGGATGTACCGTGCACTATTCAGTGTCCCCTCGACGATCACCAGTGGTGTACGGCCAGTGTAGGAGATCGCTCCCCACACCATGATGCCGGGTGTTGGCCCTGTGTGCCTCGGTCGTATGCAGTCCTGATTGTGGCGCTCACCTGCACGGCGCCAAACACGCATACGACCATCATTGGCACCAAGGCAGAAGCGACTCTCATCGCTGAAGACGACACGTCTCCATTCGTCCCCCCATTCACGCCTGTCGCGACACCACTGGAGGCGGGCTGCACGATGTTGTGGCGTGAGCGGAAGACGGCCTAACGGTGTGCGGGACCGCAGCCCAGCTTCATGGAGACGGTTGCGAATGGTCCTCGCCGATACCCCAGGAGCAACAGTGTCCCTAATTTGCTGGGAAGTGGCGGTGCGGTCCCCTACGGCACTGCGTAGGATCCTACGGTCTTGGCATGCATCCGTGCGTCGCTGCAGTCCGGTTCCAGGTCGACGGGCACGTGCACCTTCCGCCGACCACTGGCGACAACATCGATGTACTGTGGAGACCTCACGCCCCACGTGTTGAGCAATTCGGCGGTACGTCCACCCGGCCTCCCGCATGCCCACTATACGCCCTCGCTCAAAGTCCGTCAACTGCACATACGGTTCACGCCCACGCTGTCGCGGCATGCTACCAGTGTTAAAGACTGCGATGGAGCTCCGTATGCCACGGCAAACTGGCTGACACTGACGGCGGCGGTGCACAAATGCTGCGCAGCTAGCGCCATTCGACGGCCAACACCGCGGTTCCTGGTGTGTCCGCTGTGCCGTGCGTGTGATCATTGCTTGTACAGCCCTCTCGCAGTGTCCGGAGCAAGTATGGTGGGTCTGACACACCGGTGTCAATGTGTTCTTTTTTCCATTTCCAGGAGTGTACGTGGCTAGTTTTCGCAGGCTGCCTTCCAGGGGCAACAAAAATTTAATTTTCAGTATTTCATATAATTATTGACCGAATTCAAAAATTTAAAATTCTGTCATCATATACTCATTAGGAGGTATAATCGTGCTTTAAAAGCTTAATACAATATGTCAAGTATTGAAGTTAGAAACTGTGTGTATATTTGGGGGCAGAGTTAACTCACGACTCGCAAATTACCCACTTTTATGAATGACAACAATTTTTAAGTTACAACAAGATCTACCCACAATGTCAAACCTTTCCGCAACTTTTTTAGCTGACACTCCCCAGAAAATAGTGAAAGGGAAAGACGTTTATCGTGTACTGCATCTTCGCTATCGCCCAGGAAATCCACGACACTGGGCATGTTGTTTTATTTTATTTATTGTTTACTAGTAACTCTATTCGTAAGATTGTTTTAAACCAGTATCCACGTACTCCATTGAATGTACCTGCAAACTTATATCACTGTACGAAATATATTTTAGTAGATACAAGGTCATAAACAATGAGACGCGGGAGAAATTAGCATTTCGTTCAAAACGGAGCTGTTTTGTACAGGTCAGTTCGATTCTTTACAGAAACAGGATTTGGGAAGGGGTATTGCTGACGTGTAATAAGCAGTTAAATTTTCTAGTGTAATTTGTCATCAATACATACCCTAAAAGCCATACACTTTCGATCTTATTAAATATATCTCAATGGTAACTCAATTTATCGACAGTCTTAGGACATCCACAATCTTACCTGGAAATGACATTTCAGGACAGCGTTGTTGTCGATATAAAGACATCGTCTGATAATGCTATTGTTTGGAGAATACAATTGGAGCTGTCGTCTCTGATTTTATTCCTGAATTCGAAATTGATTTCTGCGACAGCGAATGAGCTTTCGCTTCTTTCCCTTCAATAAAAACATCCTCCAAGCGCCGGCTTCCTTTTGAGGCCGGCAAAAGTGTGACGTCTGGTCTAGTTACGAACCTGTTTTTCTCTTCACTGTGTAGCCGGAAAGAGCAACGGACGCTAAAAGGCAGCCGATAAAAGCGGGGGCTCGCTTACTTCCAATCGCACATACCATCGAGGGAATGGCCGCCTCTTACGCCGGAAGTCTCGTATGGCGTCATATTTAACTCGCGGCTCTAACTTTGCGACATTCACAGTTACGGTAGCGGCGGCTCCGGGTATTGGCCAAGTTTGATGGCGCCATCTTCGCTTTATCAACTCTCTACGCGGCCCGTATATCGCCCGAGTTATTGGCTCTAACCTACAGTGCACCCAATTGCAATTTTATTACCTCGGGATTTCTTTCGCAGCGGATGGAATGAAATGTAAAAGTCCTGTTCCTCATTCGCATTTACAGCAGCTCTCATACCACGAGAAAGACCAACACCAGACGTGGATGAAGCAGCTGAAAGGGCTTTTCATTTATTTGTTACGCCATATGAGGAGCTGTTATTAACGGGTACACTATGTTACTTCCGTGATATTCTGAGTATTTTCGATGGCCAATAGGACGGGATATATACATAAACTTATTGTGATATGCCATTCTTCCATGCAATACTACACGTTCCTCAAGGTTTAAAAGCACGTCAAGTAGAAACAGAAATACTTCTCTTCATAGGATCTCTGACGGACTCTCCTTTCAATTCGAAACATTGTAATGGTGCAGAATAATTTTTGCGTGGGTGCGTAGAGTTACAAGAAATGAAGCAGGTTGAAGGAAATACAGATGTCTAAAAATTAGTTTGCCAGAAAGTGCAACATGGGTAAGTACAAATGGCTAGAGGACATCGTACGGCTGTAGAAGCACACGTAAGTAAGGAAATAACAGGTGCAGTCTATAGAAAAATTGAAGAGAGCTTTGGAGACAACAGAAGCAGCACTATGAATATCAAGAACTCAGATAAAAAGGTCGTACTGGCGACGGAGAGAAGACTGATACGTTGAAGGAATACATAACATGACTAGAGAAGAGAAATTAACTTCAAAACAATATTATAGAAAAAGAAGAGGAAGTCGATGAAGATGAGTTGAGAGGTATGACACAGCGAGAGGAATTTGACAGAGCTTTGAAAGACTTACGTCGAAACAAGCTTCCAGGAGTGGACGACTCACCCCCATAATGACTGAGGTTTTTTACGAAAGCCAGATATGACAGAACCATTCCACCTGGTGTGCAAGATATATGAACATGTGAAACAGTTTAAGAATTCACCAAAGATTGTAATAATTGCAATTCCAAAGAGGACAGACGCTGACAGGGTTGAGCAGTACCGAACTATCAGTCATATTAGGTTGGTGCATAAGTTCGTAGCGTTCTAGTTTTGCATCTTGTTATTCCTGTTGCTATGGATTTGTTTATCAATTTTCGATTTTTATTTGTAGTTCACTGTGGCTGTTTCGGTTTACATAAAATCATTTTGTAATTTGGAGAGAGTGAGTGAAACTGTAGACGCTAGACAATGGAGTGCCAATTGGGGAAATCGAAACATTTCCGAACCGGCCGGTGTGGCCGAACGGTTCTAGGCGCTACAGTGAACGACACCGACCATTCCTATCCTGTGTCGTTACTGTTGACGAAAAATGGTGTACTTTGCTAACATAAGGAAGAGAAACGAATGGTTGAGCCGAAACGAAGCAGCAAGTCGCTCTACAAAGACTTGCGCGCGTCCACAAAAGATAATGTTATATACACTCCTGGAAATGGAAAAAAGAACACATTGACACCGGTGTGTCAGACCCACCATACTTGCTCCGGACACTGCGAGAGGGCTGTACAAGCAATGATCACATGCACGGCACAGCGGACACACCAGGAACCGCGGTGTTGGCCGTCGAATGGCGCTAGCTGCGCAGCATTTGTGCACCGCCGCCGTCAGTGTCAGCCAGTTTGCCGTGGCATACGGAGCTCCATCGCAGTCTCTAACACTGGTAGCATGCCGCGACAGCGTGGACGTGAACCGTATGTGCAGTTGACGGACTTTGAGCGAGGGCGTATAGTGGGCATGCGGGAGGCCGGGTGGACGTACCGCCGAATTGCTCAACACGTGGGGCGTAAGGTCTCCACAGTACATCGATGTTGTCGCCAGTGGTCGGCGGAAGGTGCACGTGCCCGTCGTCCTGGGACCGGACCGCTGCGACGCACGGATGCACGCCAAGACCGTAGGATCCTACGCAGTGCCGTAGGGGACCGCACCGCCACTTTCCAGCAAATTAGGGACACTGTTGCTCCTGGGGTATCGGCGAGGACCATTCGCAACCGTCTCCATGAAGCTGGGCTACGGTCCCGCCCACCGTTAGGCCGTCTTCCGCTCACGCCCCAACATCGTGCAGCCCGCCTCCAGTGGTGTCGCGACAGGCGTGAATGGAGGGACGAATGGAGACGTGTCGTCTTCAGCGATGAGAGTCGCTTCTGCCTTGGTGCCAATGATGGTCGTATGCGTGTTTGGCGCCGTGCAGGTGAGCGCCACAATCTGGACTGCATACGACCGAGGCACACAGGGCCAACACCCGGCATCATGGTGTGGGGAGCGATCTCCTACACTGGCCGTACACCACTGGTGGTCGTCGAGGGGACACTGAATAGTGCACGGTACATCCAAACCGTCATCGAACCCATCGTTCTACCATTCCTAGACCGGCAAGGGAACTTGCTGTTCCAACAGGACAATGCACGTTCGCATGTATCCCGTGCCACCCGACGTGCTCTAGAAGGTGTAAGTCAACTACCCTGGCCAGCAAGATCTCCGGATCTGTCCCCCATTGAGCATGTTTGGGACTGGATGCAGCGTCGTCTCACGCGGTCTGCACGTCCAGCACGAACGCTGGTCCAACTGAGGCGCCAGGTGGAAATGGCATGGCAAGCCGTTCCACAGGACTACATCCAGCATCTCTACGATCGTCTCCATGGGAGAATAGCAGCCTGCATTGCTGCGAAAGGTGGATACACACTGTACTAGTGCCGACATCGTGCATGCTCTGTTGCCTGTGTCTATGTGCCTGTGGTTCTGTCAGTGTGATCATGTGATGTATCTGACCCCAGGAATGTGTCAATAAAGTTTCCCCTTCCTGGGACAATGAATTCACGGTGGCCTTATTTCAATTTCCAGGAGTGTATATGGTGAAACAGAGACGGTGTGGAGTACTACGAATTGCTTCCCCGAGACGTAACTATCACTGCTGACATTTATCACTGCTGACATTTATTGTCGCCGGCCAGAGTGGCCGAGCGGTTCTAGGCGCTGCAGTCTGGAACCGCGCGACCGCTACGGTCGCAGGTTCGAATCCTGCCTCGGGCATGGATGTTTGTGATGTCCTTAGGTTGGTTAGGTTTAAGTATTTCTAAGTTCTAGGGGACTGATGACCTCAGAAGTTAGGTCCCATAGTGCTCAGAGCCATTTGAACCATTTGAACATTTATTGTCAACAACACAGACGTCTTGCAGACGGAATCCAAGAGCAACGACCAGGGAGATCTGCGCCATCCCACGATAACATTCGCCAGCATTCTGCTACACTGTTAAAAAACACTATACAGGAGCTGGACTGGGAAGTTATTCCGCTTCCACCTTATTCACCTGATCTCAGATTTTCAGTTCTTCCGCTCCCTATCGTATAACCTTCAAGGAACTTCCTTATCGGATGAAAATGTGTTCCGGACATGGTTCTACGAGGTCTTCGCCTCAAAACCATGTGATTTCTAAAATAGCGGAATCGGAAAGCTATCCCAAGGTCAGCAGACTGTTGTAAATAGTAAAGGCTTTCTTATGTGTATTAGTTGCGTTTGTTAAACTTATGCAAAACGATACCAACTTAATGCACCAACCTAATATAAATGATGGTTGGAAAATGTCGACAAGCGTTATTTACAGAGGAATAGAAAAGCTGGTAGAAGTCGACCTCGGTGAAGATCAGTTTGGGTTCCGCTGAGAGGCAATACTGATCCTATGACTTATCTTAGAAGATAGTTTGAAACAAGGGCAGCTTAAGAGGGCGCACCGAAAAGTAAGACCTCCGATTTTTATAAATTCTCCTCTGGATATCTTTTGAGATATTGCATGTCACACATATATTACTAGGTAGAATTTACCACTTCACGGAAGCAGGTTGCAACCATCTGCCGTTAGACGGTTCGGAATTGTAGTATGTAACGTGGCGATTTCTAACGCAACTGTGTCGGTGCGTGAGAAACAATATACTGTAATCGATTTTCAAATTCGAAGAGTTCGTCCACACTTGGAACACCATCTGCTTCAGCATGAAAATCCCAGACCACAAACAAGCGCTGCTCCTTCAGCGACAGTCCAACGTCTTTTGTTCCCCATCATCGATAAACCTCCATGGAGTTCCCAGGATTTCACTTTGATAGTGATGAAGCGGTGCAGACAGACGTGACGTTGTGTCACCGTCAACAGAGTCGAACATTCTGCAATGAGGGTATCAACAAACTGGTCTTTCACTGGGAAAATATTTTCGTCAAATGGTTCAAATAGCTCTGGGCACTATGGGACTCAACATCTTAGGTCATAAGTCCCCTAGAACCTAGAACTACTTAAACCTAACTAACCTAAGGACATCACACACACCCATGCCCGAGGCAGGATTCGAACCTGCGACCGTAGCAGTCCCGCGGTTCCGGACTGCAGCGCCAGAACCGCACGGCCACAGCGGCCGGCAATATTTTCGTCGTCAGGGTGACTATGTTAAGAAATAAATGTGTAAACATGCAAAGCAAAGATCTAGAATGTTAATAACGTTCGTTTTGTTTAAAAAGCTTTAAGAGTTTTCACATAAAAATTCAAAGGCATTAATTTTCAGTACGTTATCTTTCGTTAGTTGCATCAGTATACTCAGAAAGCTGTGATGGTAGCCGCGGTAAAATACAGGGAGCCAAAGGTTACCTACAACTTGAACAGAGACCAAACTTCAGTTATATAAAACGGAAGCAGCTATTGTGGATAAAGTGAGACAGAATATTAGCCTATTTCTGATACTACTCAATCTGTGCAGCCAGTAAGCATCAAAGAAACCAAGAAGAAATTTGGAAAGGGAATGAAAGTTCAGGGAGAAGAAATAAAAATTTGAGATTTGCAGATGACGTTGAAATTATACCAAGAGAAAGCAGAGGACTTAGAAAATGATTAAACGGAATGGGTTAGCGAGTCGAAAAGAGCTTAGAAGATGAACACCAACAAAGTTAAAACAAGGGCAATGGAATGTAATTCAGGCGATGCTAAGGGAATTAGATTAGGAAATCAGACACTACAAGTATTGAGCAGTTCATGAACAGCCAAAGGACAGAAAATATAAATACAGAAAAAGTATTTTTGAAAAAGGGGAACTTATTGACATCGGGTGTAGTCATTTTGAAGTATACAAGTATGGAAGTGAAACGTGGACGATAAACAGTTCACACGAGAAGAGAGCAGAAGCTTTAAAAGTGTCGTGCTGTAGAAGAATGCTGAAGACAGTTAACTAGATCTAATAAGTAATGAGGTGGAACTGAATCTAAATGGAGAAAAAAGAAAAGTGTTGTACAAGTTGACCGAAGAAGGATTTGGTTGTAGGACACGTCGTGAGGCATTAAGAAATTACCAGTTTAGTAACAAAGGGAAGTAAACAATGTGTAAGGTAACCAAGACTTCAATACAATAAACAGGTTGAAATTGATACATCTTGTAGAGATGAGGAGACGTGCGCAGGATGGACCTACGTGGAGAGCTCATCGAACTAGTTTTCGAACTGAAGATCATACTGTGCGGCTGGTTCCGGCGGAGGTTCGAGTCCTCCCTCGGGCATGGGTGTGTGTGTTTGTCCTTAGGACAATTTAGGTTAAGTAGTGTGTAAGCTTAGGGACTGATGACCTTAGCAGTTAAGTCCCATAAGATTTCACACACATTTGAATATATTTTTGAAGATCATAATAACAAAAACGACGACACAAAGTGATGTTTACTAAAGAAGTTATCGTTCATTTCATCTGTCACGAATGTCATACTATGCTACAAAGTGGCATCTCTCAAAACTATGGTTGTAGCCAATTGAGTAAGCTTAATTACTTAGTGACATCTGAACTATTTTGCGATATCAGGTTACAAGCTGACAGTAGATAAACTGGTTGAAGACTCTACACCGAAATCAGACTGCAAGCAGTGTAAGCATAAATTTAGATTACTGCGCATTATTATCATTATTTCAGTTCTTAAATAAAAAGAAAAAACTTTGGTGCTACAACCAACGCTGCCGACACTAACACAGTACTGATGGACTTGCTGCTACGAGCTGTCAGTCTTGATAGAGACAGAGATTTCCAAGGCCAGAATTTTGCCGGCAAGGGGAGATCAGATGGTGTCTTGGTTCCTGATCATCACACTGTTTGACAAAATCGTGGAACGGAGCGAGTTGGCACAATGATGAGACACTGGTGCTGCATTCGGGAGGACGGCGAGTCAGATTACCTCAGGGCATCTAGATTTAGGTTTCTCTGTGGTTTCCCGACGCCGGCCGTCGTGGTATAGTAGTAAAGCGCGTGCCTCCAACCCTGGACAGACTCGGGATCGAACCCGGGTTTTTCAGTTTACCTCTAACCAAGCCTTCACCTCCCAATAATATGAACGAAGGAAAATTAGCGGGGAAATTCGTATAGTCGCAAATTTTTATATACAGGTGGGAGGGAGTGTCATGAACATCATACCAAAAATCCCCACCCGTGGGGTGTGAATATGTGGAGGGGGACGGAGAGGGTTGGGGGCGGGACTGTCCGTCAAACTCCACTTCCTTACGTTTTTCTTGAATAACTCGAAAACTGCAGCTTTTATACGCGGGGTTCAAAAAGTCTCTCCACAGTGCCGTATGATTGTTAGCCGCGCGTGCCGTATGATTGTTCCCCTGCCTGGGTTACTTCCCTTCAAGTGGACTCTCCCAACATTCCACTGTTTCGTTTATCTCAACCAGGATCGTTGGTGTGTGTCGTTACGTGTTGACGTGAACGTTTAGTTCCTTTGTTCGCTTGTTTCGTTTTTGTCACTGTTAAAATGCCAACCATTGAAGAACGTGTGTTTTTAGTCGAACAGTGTTCAGAGATGGCGGTAAATATACAGTTTCAGTTCGTCAAACATTTAATTCAGCTTTCCCTGAGACAACACTCCCACATACCGATACTGTGCGAGATTTGACCAACAAATTTCGAAGAACGGGTTCACTGACAGATGCACCAAGTAGTGGTCGTCCTAGCGTTTTGTCTGAGGATAAACTACTCGATATTCCGATAAAATGTCAATGAGTCCGAAAAATTAAGAAAACTCGCCCAGGAAACCGATGTTAGTGTCGGAGCGGCCCACACAGCTGTAAGTAAAAAATTAGAACTTTTCCCACACAATGTGGCAGTCGTGCAAGCACTGAAAAATACTGATCATGCCAAGAGACTGCATTATTGCCAATGGTACAAAAATTTCGTTCAACGAAATGGAAGGGATATTTTTAATCAAACGATTTTCACTGATGAGGCTTGGTTTCATTTATCCGGGCACATGAACTTGGAAAATTCTCGTAAGTGGAGTACTGCTAATCCACTGTGTATTCATGAGGAAACACTTCATTCTGTGAAAACAGGATTGCAATTTCTAGCCGTCGGATTGTAGATCCCATAGTTTTCAACGAAACAATAAACGCACAACGATACTACAGTGATACTCTGTACCCATTCATAGGAGAACTTGTGTTAAGTGGAATATTGAATAGTTATTTTCAACAAGATGCTGCAACTACGTATACAGCTCGCGTTTCAGTGTCACTGCTTGCTGATGTTTTTGGTGATCGCATAATTTCACAGGGACTTTGGCCTCACGATCGCCTGACCTAACACCACCTGACTTATTCTTCTGGAGTGCAGCGAAAGCAACTGTCTATAAAAACCGTCCAAAATCCGTCGGTTAATTGAAAACTTCAACATCCACTTTCACTGCTTCTGTTACAGAAGAAATGTTACAGCTTGTGTTTGGAAACATGATTAGACGAATTGAATTGCGTATTCAATAACAGGGGGGACACTTTCAAAATTTAACGTGAAAATTTGTAAGTGAAAATGAATATTCAATAAATTAATAACGTGTATTTCACTGAGTTTCATTTCGGCATATTCACTGCGGCATACGGCACGCGCGCCTAACAATCATACGGCACTGCGGAGAGACTTTTTGAACACCCCGTACATTAAATATCCCATAACAAAGGTTCAATCCATAGTTTATCTAAGAGAAATAGTTTCCATGTAGCAAAAATTGCAGAATATTAAAAATAGCGTTTGAAAGGTATAAAATTCAGTTTACTGTTAATTGAGGTGGGTTAAGAACAAATATTACATTTGTGCCCCACGTATAAGTACTGCAGTTCAGCAGAGCCGTATTAAGGGATAAGTTGTGTTCCGGGGGTGTAACAGGCTGGAGGGGGCAGGGGTGGAGGTAGGAAGCGCGAAGGAACGAAGGTCGTTGTAACTCACCATATGTCCTCTGTATAAATACAAGCTCAGTGATGTTACACAGAAGAGGGCTGGATAGGAAATGCTGGGGAGCTGTAGTCTGTCTGCAGAATGAAATGCGAGCAGCGCTCGTAAGTGTCTTTTACGAAAGTACGCTTTTGCTGCTATACAGGATGGCCAACAGTGTAGAAAAATGTGCACAGATTTACAAGGATGCTGTACATAAGCGTTTGTTGCTTTAGTACTGTTAATAACTCTTATCAGCATTCCTTATGATGTTAATACACATTGTGAAAAATAAACACACCTGGGCACGTCTGCGCACTGCGTCACCAGAACAAACCAGACGTTCGATGTAACTAACAATTACACTTACCCAAGTGATACACTTCGATTTTGACTATGTTGTAGTGTAGGGAAAAATGCATAAGACACACATTCAAACAGGTCTAGCTGGTCGCTGTGGCCGAGCGGTTCTAGGCGCTTCAGTCTGGAACCGCGCGACCACTACGGTCGCAGGTTCGAATCCTGCTTCGGGCATAGATGTGAGTGATGTCCTTAGGTTAGTTAGGTTTAAGTAGTTATAATTTCTAGGGGACTGATGACCTCAGAAGTTAAGTGCTCAGAGCCATTTGAAACAGGTTGTAAGTAGGCTGTTTAGATTTTTATATGGGTAATGCCACGTAGCGCTCTATATGAAAATCACCGGCTGTGCTGTGTGCAGTATGTGGCTAGTTTGCATTGTTGTCTGCCATTGTTGTCATGAACTGCTACAGCTGGATGTGAACAGCGCGTAGCATTGGGCAGTTGGAGGTGAGCCGCCAGCAGTGGTGGATGTGGGCAGAGAGATGGCGGAGTTTTGATAATTTGTAATACTGGATGTCAATTATGAATATTAAGGTAAATACATTGTTTGTTCTCTATTAATATCTTTCATTTGCTAACCATCCCTATCAGTAGTTAGTGCCTTCAGTAGTTTGAATCTTTTATTTAGCTGGCAGTAGTGGCGCTCGCTGTATTGCAGTAGTTCGAGCAACGAAGATTTTTGTGAGGTAAGTGATTTCTGAAAGGTATAGTTTAATGTTAGTCAGGGCCATTCTTTTGTAGGGATTTTTGAAAGTCAGATTGCGTTGCGCTAAAAAACATTGTGTGTCAGGTTAAGCACAGTCTTGTACAATTGTTCTAAGTGGACGTTTCATATGTATAAATTGTTCTAAGGGGACGTTTCATATGTCGACCCTTAGCCTAGGATACCTCACTGGAATCTTCTGATTTTTTCTTGTAGTTTGTGTATTTAGTGTAGCTTTAGCGCGTAATTGTAGAGAGAATCTCCTTGGTAGTTGCAGTCTTTCATTGTTGTACAGTAAAACAGTTGTGGCATGCATGTAGCTTTGCGCCAAGTATTTCGCTGCTGCAATTAACTAGATATTATTTTCAGTGCTATGTTAATGTGTTCTCTTATTTTTGCTATTCAAATTGTGCTTTTCTGTGTCATCGTGTGAAATATTGTGACAATAATGGCGTGTGAAAAACGTAACACTCGGCTCCAAAGTAAACTAAGAAATGACAGTGAAGACGAAAGCAGTGTGTTGGCCCCACCATGTAATGAGTTAACTAATATTCAAAGTAGTAATTTGGTAACTGTGCATAGGGAAATGGAGCGGGCGTCAGACAATGGCGTAGGCAGTGAAACAGGTAGTGAACAGGGAAGCATTGTCGATCGATCGGTCGGCAACAGCTCGCCTCAGGAATCCGAAATGATGGGACACAATTTTGCAAATACTGTAGATTCAGGTTTTGCGTCCTCACCGTTTTCTCAAATAAGTCAAGACACATTTTCAGCTTGTCAAAATGTGAATGTTGCCGGTGCAAATGCACTGCCGAAAAGAGTAGAGGAACAGATTCCAGACACTAATGCATTGTTATTACAACTAATGCAACAAATGGAACAAAATCAGAGACAAACACAGCAAAAGCTTCAAAAGTTAGACACAGTGGAACAACACCAGAGACAAACACAGCAAAAGTTAGACACAATGGAACAAAATCTTCGGAAGTTAGACACCACACTTGAACAAACACGTGAAGATTTAACTACTGAGTTACATAACATCGAATCGAAATGTCAAAAAGTCTGTAATGACGTAAAAACACAAATTTGTGAGCATTTCCAACCTATTTTTTCGCGGCATGAAAATGCATTACAGAATCACGAAGCAGCCATAAAAGCGCTGCAAACCATTGTTCATGAAAATCATGAGACCTTGTGGGCTAAAATTGACTCAGTTGCATCTACCGATTCGGTTACGCAACTGGCAAAAACTCAGGAAAACTTAAAGAACACAGTAGATTCGATTTCAACACAATTGGACACTCTGAAACTTGGTTCAGAAAAACACACTGAGGAAATGTGTTCACTATCGGAGAAAGTAGCTGAACTTTCGGATCAGGTCACTAACTTATCTACAAAGGTAGATGATGATCTGAATGACACAAGACCCGTAGCCTTCACTGACACAGAAGAGTATGAACAAATAAGAAAATTCAAACAAAATCAGAATCAAATTAATACGCAATACAAAAGAGAAATGCGGGAAGTACAAGATCAGCTGACACAGGTAATACAAGAATTACGTATTTCAGAGGACACTCGCGCCCCAATAAGGGAAGAGGGACATAGAAATACGGAACAGCCACAAAATAATAACACAGGGCTTTTCGGTAATTATGAAAGAAATTGGCAAGGTACACCGAATTTTGAGATGGAATCGCCGACACGACGTAACAATGACCGATATGCTACTCGCCGACACGATGATTTTGATTATAAGCTGTTCATTACTACACGTAAATTCAAAACATTTAAGAATTCTGCCAACGACATTCATCCACAAGCGTGGCTCCATCAATTCTCTCATTGTTTTCCTCCCAACTGGTCATTGGAGCACAGGTTAGAATTTATGTGTGGCTACTTGGAGAATGAACCAGCTGTAAGAATGCGATCGGTCATTCACGATTGTCACAGTGAAGGAGAATTTTACCACGCCTTCCTCTCAGCATATTGGTCTCAAGCTACACAAGACCGCGTAAAACATAGCATCATGATGATGAAACACTTTGAACAATCTGAATTTTCCAGTCTTGTGAAATATTTTGAAGACATGTTGCACAAGAATCAATACCTGTCAAACCCATACAGCCCCTCAGAACTCATCCGCATTTGCTTAATCAAACTGCCTGAAAATTTACGACATATTATTTTAGCAGGACGTTGCAAAGACGACATTGAAGCTTTTCAGGGACTGTTACAAGAACTGGAAATTGACACAGACAGTCGCGGGATGCGAAAACAGGAAAACAATCATTACAGGTCACATCCGTCACAATTCCGTGACGACAGAAACAATAAATGGCCACGACAAACCTATTCTTACAACGTAAATCGTGACCAAAACAGACACCACCCATATGACAACCACTGGCAGAGTAATAGTTACAGGGAAAGATCACCTTTCCGCGGTAATGACTATCACAGAGACAATCAGAGAAACAGACAATATGGGAACCAAAATAACTATTATCAAGGGAGACAGAATAACTTTAGACGCAACGGTCCAGCGCGTAGTTACGACTCAGGCAGAAATTCTCCACCACGTGACAGACAAGAAAGAAACTATGTAAACTACCGACAAAACGACAGACGTGAATTTCATCAGAACTGGCGGGTTTCTAACAGAGCGGGGCCCTCTCGGCAAGGCGAATTTGTGGAAGTTCGGCCTCCTAATCCCAGTAACGGCGCGCGCCAACAAAGAAACAGACAATGACTCGCACCGCAGGCTGCCGCGTGCGCCGGGTGGCTCCGAGAAAAATAACATTGACGCTAACCTTGAGCAAAATTCCCGTATTCTTTACGGACGAATACCGCATGATACTTGCATTCAAGTTGAAACTCTGCGTACTAGGAAGAGTAAAGGTTTACACCACATTTCTCATGTAAAACCATTTATTGACAGATAATCTGCTTTTTAACTTAGTCTTTGCAATTTTCACTTCACGCTACTTGTACAATTTGTCCCACTGAGAAACTGTTACCATGCAACAATGTTTGAAGTTAAATATCCAGTCGAGAACCAAGAGAACTTATTTAAACAGAAATTACGAATGCATTGTTATTGCGAACAGACGACACAGTGTTGTTATTTATACATTCCTCCTTGTTAGTTGCACGATTACGTAACGAATATACGGCTTACATACTTAGAACATATACCAGCACTGCTAATGAAATTTTCATGCAACATTTTGGTTTGCTTGAGAGTGGATTCAGGATTTGAGGTGCTTTCTGTGAAATGCCAGATGACACAGTGGTTAGTTTATGTGACAGCTACACGATTTTATCACGACGCTGCTAATGCGTGACAATTTACAATGTTGCTTTTGCGGTGTATCTGTTTTATATCTGCACAGTTTTTTCTGAATTCTTCTATAAAGTGAGACATGTTTTAGTGGTAACTTTTGTGGTATAGGTACAAGGAAACAGCCTTTTCTGTAGCACAACAATACGTTACAGCACAGTACTTTCTTCATCACGGCAATAAGCGTAATAACTAAGTTATCTATACGCAAAGCATTTCACTTTTGTGTATCATGAGGTAAGTACATTGACTTCTGCAGAACTTAGCTTTCGGAGGACAATAACTACGACACTTCCCAGAGATTATCTTACAGCAAGACGCATATTTAGCGCTAAAGGACACGTATTTGAGTGATTAATTTTGTACTTAAAACATTTATTTTTAAAGATTTTTGAATTACAAAGAAGGTTTTTCGTGATACATTTCATTCCATAGCTGTAATCTGTAACACCTGAGGGTGTAATTACAATAAACCTCAGGGGGGTACACGCCTACTTTGTGTACCATGTGTTTGGCAAGCACAAGGAGCCCTAGCTAATATGGTATTTGCTTATACAATTTAACACATCGGTACCATATTTCTCTAACACATAAATTACACACCTATCTGATCATTTAACAGAGAAACAAACATCCTTTTACTACGTCAGTGACACATGTTTACGCAATTACAGAGTTGGATTACTTCACACTTAAGAAATTGTATTTTGTCTGTACTTTTTGCACTGTTCATATTTTTTTGGAACCATTGTGATACTATGAGAGCTTTGAATGATGTATTTGGTATGAGATCATGATTTTTAAAGTACGTTTGAGGTAGATGACACTACTGAAATGAGCAGAGAATTTTCTTTAGGTTTTGAAACAATTGCAGAAAGCTACGACGTTTTTGAGATTTGACTGAGGTGTTATGATGTTATTATTACGACGACGATGTGTATTATGCTGTTGAGGTATGTTTATGTCAATAAGATGATGCTACCATATATGAGGAAGGTGATTACCTGTTTATATGTATATGAATAATGAATAGAAGATAGGGACTCTTGACTTGTGAAAAAGGTTGTTGGAAACCAAGAATCGTACTTTAAGAGTTATGAAATGTGTGTGTAAATGCGTGAATGAGACTGTCACTGCAGCGGAAACTGCTGTCGTAAATATTTCCGTAAGAAAGTGACCACCTGCACGTGCGTCGTCGGCACACAGCTGTGTCAGACACCTGGAGAACAAGCCATTAGAGTGAGGGCCTTTCCGGAAGCACAGGTAGAAAAACAAAAAAGGGGTTAACCATGCTATTGACAATCCTTTGTAGAGGGCATCGCTAATGCGACACGCTCGTTACTTGAAAACATATGATTTTTGTAATGCGTTGTGGGCACACAGCTGCGTCAAACACCTGGAGAACAAGCCATTAGGGTGTGCCTTTCATCGCTAATGCGACACCCTCGTTACTTAAAAACATATGATTACTCGCACTTTGTGCTAATTATTGAAATGCTTATGAATTGATGGGAAATATTCGTACATCTGCACACCTGATTATGACAAGTGTCTTTCTCCGAGAGTTGAGTGCTACTGACTTACGAAATGCCACATGACTATTGAATGATATTTTTATGCTTTGGTTTGCGTAATTGCTTATTTCATTTGATATCTGGTTTCCAGCTGTGTTGCAGCATTGCTTTTATAAAATGAGATGCATTTGCTAATGTGAACTCTTTCTGTCAACAGATCTATTAAATGATAATTTTGTAATCCACATTCTTTAAAAAAGGAGCACTTGGAAAGGAAAGAACAATAAGAAGGAACTAGTAACAGTAACACATAATTTTCTTTTCAAGTACATGGTAATATTTTTTTTTTACAATAAGTTGTTATGGTGCACCACTTTAATTACATAGACATTAAGATGTGAATAGACATTTCCCTTGTCTGCACTGTTGTTTTTACTGTAATATTTTTTCTGCTTGAGCTATGTCATGTCTAGGTATAAGTTGCTGCTGTTTGCCAGGCATAGTGTTATTGAATTTGACTTTTGCTAATTTCTTAATGCTGCTTGCTTCGCAAATCTGCGTTTTTTTTTCATTGCTGTTTATATTAACTGTGTTATGTGATGCTGCATTGCCTCGTCCCTTGGTATATATATCTGAGCTCAGTAGATTTAAGTTAGCTTAAGAGGGGGTAGACTATATAAGAAACTGACTATGGAGAATAGGTAAAGAATGCAATGCGAAGTGATATGAAAAAGATTGGGCCCAAATGAGTATTGTACAATCAGAAATAATATGAATAGAATACAGGAAGGAGGTATAGATAGGACTTTTTGGGAATAATGATGAATGAAGGGAGATCTCCGAGAAGTAAAGAAAGTTTTGAAAATACTGCAGTAAAACAAACCCTGTCCTTTCCTTCTATTATTCCGCTATATGTTTGTGTACCCTTGTGTATTTGTGTTTTTCCTGTCTTTATGTGTTTAGCTGATGAGAGCTATGTTGTAGAATTTTTCTAATACTCTGTTATTTTCTTTGTAATGATGCTTAGACATTATTTATTCTGTTTTGTTTTAATGCTCATGTGTGAAATTGATGTTTCGAAAGTGATTCTGATCTTTTATTTTTGTACTCATGTCATCATTCCTGTAACACTGATGTATATGTTTATTTCTATTCTTTTGTAAAGCCTGTACTACAAATGTTATCTGTATTGTTATGTTTTTAATTATGTATTTTGTACCTTTGTCATTGTATTCTTATGTTATAAAATTGTAATTGACAGCAGTTGATCAAATTAAGTAACTTGTAAGCATTCATTTCACTGCACACTTTTCTGTTGGTCATACTATATGGACACTATGTGAGAAGTTGGGACTGTTAGTGTTTGCACGTGTGTTACTAATTCAGCAAGGGACTGGATAACAGCATTGCTGGTTCTAAGGACAATTCCAAAAACTTTGTGAGTGCACAAGTGGTGGTTATGGACTTGCTCTATTATCCGCAAGACTCTTCAATGGTGATTGTGCACCTGCACAGTCGCAACAGATGGCTGCTGGCCATCTCTACAAGGACTACAGTGAGTCTGCACCTCTGGTGGCCCACCAATACCACAATCTCTACCAGGACTACAGTGGGTCTACTCTGTGATGACCTACCTACCAATATTCTTCGAAACGTCGACTGACTCTGCTGTGGGTTTGCTCTGTTGTGGCCCATTACCTGTCAGCATGTCAAGAGTCAGCACTGTCTTACCGTTGGAAGGACAATACTACTTCTTCAAGACTGCATGGAAATCCACTACTTCCGTGTGCATTGTATTTTACTGCTCAGACTTTGAGCAAACAAACTGCAGGTTTACTCTTATGATGAATGATCAGGACTGTCTTTATTGACTGTGAAAAAAATTTTAGCTGTTGACCAACATTGTATCAATAAGTGTGTGCATTTGATATCTTTGTTATTGTAATTATGAAAAATTTTATCAAATCTTTATTGGCCACTGCCCAAAAATATTTTGTAAAATTTTTTGTGGGGAGCATGGGGGCTATGTAAGTAGGCTGTTTAGATTTTTATATGGGTAATGCCACGTAGCGCTCTATATGAAAATCACCGGCTGTGCTGTGTGCAGTATGTGGCTAGTTTGCATTGTTGTCTGCCATTGTTGTCATGAACTGCTACAGCTGGATGTGAACAGCGCGTAGCATTGGGCAGTTGGAGGTGAGCCGCCAGCAGTGGTGGATGTGGGCAGAGAGATGGCGGAGTTTTGATAATTTGTAATACTGGATGTCAATTATGAATATTAAGGTAAATACATTGTTTGTTCTCTATTAATATCTTTCATTTGCTAACCATCCCTATCAGTAGTTAGTGCCTTCAGTAGTTTGAATCTTTTATTTAGCTGGCAGTAGTGGCGCTCGCTGTATTGCAGTAGTTCGAGCAACGAAGATTTTTGTGAGGTAAGTGATTTCTGAAAGGTATAGTTTAATGTTAGTCAGGGCCATTCTTTTGTAGGGATTTTTGAAAGTCAGATTGCGTTGCGCTAAAAAACATTGTGTGTCAGGTTAAGCACAGCCGTGTACAATTGTTTAAGGGGACGTTTCAAGGTCTATTGTTATTTGCATTTCTGGAATTTGTACATACTTAGGATGTCTCTTACGCTAGGCGACAATTTTGAATTTGCTGATTAATCGCGTGCTTTCTTTGGTCAGAGTAGCTTGTACTTGTTTTGTCATTGGCGCTTAGCAGCGAAGAGCGCGGGAGTTCTCTCGTGAGGAAAGTAATGAGACAGACGCCGAGCACAGAACTCGTGGCAACTTAGACGTAAAGTTAAGTGCATCTGTTTTTTGAAGTAAAATGATTTGTGTTTGAATATTGTGAAACAGAGCAGAAAGATTTGATCAGTGATTTCGAATGAAATGAGATGTAATGAGATCAGAAAAGAGTATGAAGAGGAATGAAGGTAAAAATTGTATTTACTGGCACTGCAGTCGTGCGTAGTTTAAAATCATTGTTGAATGAGACATCTACACTCCTGGAAATGGAAAAAAGAACACATTGACACCGGTGTGTCAGACCCACCATACTTGCTCTGGACATTGCGAGAGGGCTGTACAAGCAATGATCACACGCACGGCACAGCGGACACACCAGGAACCGCGGTGTTGGCCGTCGAATGGCGCTAGCTGCGCAGCATTTGTGCACCGCCGCCGTCAGTGTCAGCCAGTTTGCCGTGGCATACGGAGCTCCATCGCAGTCTTTAACACTGGTAGCATGCCGCGACAGCGTGGACGTGAACCGTATGTGCAGTTGACGGACTTTGAGCGAGGGCGTATAGTGGGCATGCGGGAGGCCGGGTGGACGTACCGCCGAATTGCTCAACACGTGGGGCGTGAGGTCTCCACAGTACATCGATGTTGTTGCCAGTGGTCGGCGGAAGGTGCACGTGCCCGTCGACCTGGGACCGGACCGCAGCGACGCACGGATGCACGCCAAGACCGCAGGATCCTACGCAGTGCCGTAGGGGACCGCACCGCCACTTCCCAGCAAATTAGGGACACTGTTGCTCCTGGGGTATCGGCGAGGACCATTCGCAACCGTCTCCATAAAGCTGGGCTACGGTCCCGCACACCGTTAGGCCGTCTTCCGCTCACGCCACAACATCGTGCAGCCCGCCTCCTGTGGTGTCGCGACAGGCGTGAATGGAGGGACGAATGGAGACGTGTCGTCTTCAGCGATGAGAGTCGCTTCTGCCTTGGTGCCAATGATGGTCGTATGCGTGTTTGGCGCCGTGCAGGTGAGCGCCACAATCAGGACTGCATACGACCGAGGCACACAGGGCCAACACCCGGCATCATTGTGTGGGGAGCGATTTCCTACACTGGCCGTACACCACTGGTGATCGTAGAGGGGACACTGAATAGTGCACGGTACATCCAAACCGTCATCGAACCTATCGTTCTACCATTCCTAGACCGGCAAGGGAACTTGCTGTTCCAACAGGACAATGCACGTCCGCATGTATCCCGTGCCACCCAACGTGCTCTAGAAGGTGTAAGTCAACTACCCTGGCCAGCAAGATCTCCAGATCTGTCCCCCATTGAGCATGTTTGGGACTGGATGAAGCGTCGTCTCACGCGGTCTGCATGTCCAGCACGAACGCTGGTCCAACTGAGGCGCCAGGTGGAAATGGCATGGCAAGCCGTTCCACAGGACTACATCCAGCATCTCTACGATCGTCTCCATGGGAGAATAGCAGCCTGCATTGCTGCGAAAGGTGGATATATACTGTACTAGTGCCGACATTGTGCATGCTCTGTTGCCTGTGTCTATGTGCCTGTGGTTCTGTCAGTGTGATCATGTGATGTATCTGACCCCAGGAATGTGTCAATAAAGTTTCCCCTTCCTGGAACAATGAATTCACGGTGTTCTTATTTCAATTTCCAGGAGTGTATATCAGGTAGCTTTATATTTTTCAGTGAAGATTGTATAATTTTCACTGTAAGGTATTTTTTATGTTTATAAATTGCTTGTCTAACATTTGTGAGATTAAGATTGTGATATCAATGAGACCCTTTGTCAATGTTAATGAGCGTCGTAACACGAATTTCATACAATTAATAATTATCAGCTAGTTTAAAAACAGTTTACACTTGTTGTAGCTGGGATTCACAATCATAAAAATTTTTTTGAAAGACATCATCTTTACGCAAGTGACTGTTATAAGTTTTTATTGCACTACTGTGCCGGCCGCGGTGGTCTAGCGGTTCTAGGCGCTCAGTCCGGAACCGCGCGACTGCTACAGTCGCCGGTTCGAATCCTGCCTCGGGTATGGATGTGTGTGATGTCCTTAGGTTAGTTAGGTTTAAGTAGTTCTAATTTCTAGGGGACTGATGACCACAGATGTTAAGTCCCATAGTGCTCAGAGCCATTTGAACCATTTTTTTGCGCTACTGTCATTTCGGCCTTAGGCCGTTATTAGGTACTGATATTATAGCTTTAAGCCACATCAGCGTAATGTAAACTGACACACAAATGTGTTGACATGGCTTAAAGTTTACATATATCAGCACTTGATAATGGCCTAAGGCCGAAATTACAATAGTCTAATAAAAACTTATAACAGTCACTGGCGTAAAGATGATGTCCTTTAAAAACAGTTTGTTAAAAGAATATTCCACCTAAGAGTATTGTCCACATTTCTATTTAAAGGAGTGCCTATTTAAAGGAGTGCCTCATACAGTGATGCGTATAAAGTAGTTTACATGTCTTCTGGAGCACTGCGCTAAGGTTTCAGCAGCCGTAGTCAGAAATCCGCAGATGGCGTACAGAGAGCAGCAAGCACAACGTTTCCAGACAGTTATAAGGTCCGCAGCTCGTGGTCGTGCGGTAGCGTTCTCGCTTCCCACGCCCGGGTTCCCGGGTTCGATTCCCGGCGGGGTCAGGGATTTTCTCTGCCTCGTGATGACTGGGTGTTGTGTGATGTCCTTAGGTTAGTTAGGTTTAAGTAGTTCTAAGTTCTAGGGGACTGATGACCATAGATGTTAAGTCCCATAGTGCTCAGAGCCATTTGAACCATTTTTGAACAGTTATAAGGGACAGTCAAATGAAACCCGGTCACTTGTGTAAAGTAACAGTAACGATTTTATTAAGTCAAAAAATGGCTCTGAGCACTATGGGACTTAACTGCTGTGGTCATCAGTCCCCTAGAATTTAGTACTTAAACCTAACTAACCTAAGGACACCACACACATCCATGCCCGAGGCAGGATTCGAACCTGCGACCGTAGCGATCGCGCGGTTCCAGACTGTAGCGCCTAGAACCACTCGGCCACTCCGGCCGGCTTTATTACGTCAAAAATGTAGTTATACACAGTACACATACTCAAAAATAGTCGCCAAAACTGTTGGCACATTTATACCATTGCGACAATACCCGGTCAATTCTGAGCCGTGCGTGGGTCGTGTTCCCGCCGTCATGTATTTTACACCCTGTTTTTAACGTACTTCCACCTCACTACGTTAATTTAAATTACTACTGTCACTGAGTTGCTGCTTTGCCTGACCGTGACCGGCGCTAGCAGCGCTTATCAATATACCCCCTCTCGTAGTATCTTTGCTCGACTGCTGTTACTTCCCGTCGTTGTCTGTCGTGAGGCAGTTCGTCCCCAGTTCGGGTCGCGAGTTCGGGCTGCCAGTCAGTTGGAACGCGTCTCAAGCGCAGTCCGGACCTGCCAGTTGGGGAGTTGCAATGCGGCACTAGTGCAGTCGGGTTGGAGCAGCAGTGATGTCTGCGTCGTCATGGCTCGCCCGACCATTGCCGCCACACGTCACTTGAGTCGGGCCACGGTCTTGGTGGATCGTCGGTAGGTCGTCCTACCGGACGAAGCGTTTTGGCTCGCCGATCGTTCATGAGTCAGCTGTGTGTGTGTGTGTGTGTGTGTGTGTGTGTGTGTGTGTGTGTGTGTTTGCATTGACTCCCGATTTGTCTTCGTGTGTTCTTAGTTACTGTTGGGTATCGTCCAGGTCTTTGTGTTGTGTTTGTCTGGTTGTGAGTGTGGTTGCATTATTTCCACTGACGACTATTTTAGATGTTGTCGGCATTCTAAGGGCAGTCGGTCAGTTGCTGCGGACCAGGGAAGTTATCTCCGCGCGGTGCAGTCGGCTGGGTTCGCTGGTAGCCCCTGCACACTGTCGGATCGTGTGTGGAGCTATCGGATCGCTATGGGCTTCGTGGCTTACCGACACAGGACGTCAAAGTTGAGTGGTGTTTTAAGTACCCAAGCCACGTCCATTCATGTTATGTGGTTCGTTTCGGTGGTTCACTGTTGGGGAGGTTTTCCTGTGTGCAACACCGAGTGTTTGTGTTGCTGAAATTTAGCCATCATGCGGTGGAATTAACTATATTGGTTGACTACAAGTCAAGTTCACCAGTGGAATTTTCTGCCTTGTGGTCGTTAGTGTTCCGGTTACCTGCCCTGGCCACTAACGTAATTTCAGGCAGTGTCCTTTCCTCACCTGTTGTCGCTGCCCAACACGGTGTGTAATTTTGACAGCTTAGTACGCGTACATATTCGATTGTGGATAATCACGCCCGTAACATTTGTGTTTGAATTCTCATGTACCGATTGGTGTCAAGCAAGTCGTTTGTCGGTCGGTCCGTGGCTCTCCCTTGGTTGGTTGGGTTCCGACGGATCAAGTGTAGTTGGGCTCACCACCTGTCTCACCTAAGTGAGTGAGGGCAGACCGACCCCCTGGAGGCTTCTGAGTGCTGTTGTCTGTACTGTCTTACCACCGGTGTTTAATTGTCTATTTGTAATCTATCATAGTTGATAAAGGCTAGTGAATATTTGCTGAAAGGTTTTTGCGGTTGTGTTGTCTTTTCTTTTAGTCCAGTTTGAGCTACTTAAAACTTAAAGCTTTTGGTTATATTTCTTTAAAATTTTGGAAAATTAATTGTGGGCCTTCTTAAAATTACCTTTCAAGTTTAAACATTGCGGCTTGGAACCTTATTCTTAAAATTACCTTTCAAGCTTAAACATTGCTGCGTTCTGCCATTGAAAGGTTATGGTAATTTATTTTAAAATCTTGAAAATTTTATTGTGGGCCTTTAGCCGTTTGTATTGCATCTTGTTTGTATGTGTATATTTTAATTTTTTTTTTTGTAATTGTAACTGCGTATTTTTAGTCACTTGAAATTACCTTGTTGAATTTTTAAGATATCTTGTTTGGAGGCCTTCAGCCGTGAAAGATTTGGAGTTTGATGTGTTATTAAATTACAATAAATTACAATTTTAAGGTGAAACTGACTCCAACCTTATTTGGCCCTTTCCACAATCCTAATCACCTGCTCTGCCCAGCAGGTTTAGCGGGCGTCATGGATTCCATCCTTGAACAAGTTAGTAGACTGCTATCGGATCCAGGCCTGGACCCAGTCACACACTTCGTCGTCAAGTTAATACCCAGTAAACGATGGATCTCGTCCACGGTGATTCTGCGATTCTCCAAAACTGAAGCATTCACTTCCGCAACCATTTCCAGTGTGATGTCATGATGAGCCTGTCCAGGACGAACATCGTCTTCCAGTGACTCGCGCCCTCAAGGAATCGTTTGCGCCATTCCACAACACTTGAACGACTCAGACTGTACTCACCGAACAGAACCTTCATTCGTCGATACATTTCACGGCCTCCAATACCCTCTGCCGCCAAAAATCGAATCACTCCTCGTTGTTCCTGCTTATTCGCCTGCCTGTTCTTTAGTGGACGATAACTTGGGTGACCACTTTCTCTTCAGCGTGAAACCACACTGGAGCTATGCAACATCAAACGCTGCGCTTGCGTCAGTCTCTCTACCAATTGATGGCGCCACCATACCCGAAGTTACGTGGTGGCACGTTACGTGTAGGGCAATGGTAGACGCACTGACCAAGTTTCATTTGAATGAATCTCTTACATTACGAGCTAAGATATTTTCATTTCAGGATCAGTTGGCTAGGAACATTATCAACGCACAGGGACCATTTCTTGAGCAGCATTATTACGCAGATCATTAACGCACAGGGACCACTTTGTTCAGTTAAAGAAATTAATTACAAAGTTCAGGATTTAATCATTTTGGATATTTTTAGAAAGATTATAGAGCGAGGCTACATCAATGTTATATTTTCACAGACAGACATATTTGGTTTCTTCCTTAAACATTTTGTTTATATATCCCCGCACGGCCGTTAATGGGATGAAACATTCCCTTGAACATACGTAAATTAAGTACTTCTGAATGAATTCCGTTGAAATGGAACAGCTGCCGGATTAGCCACGCAGCACGAGTTAGCAAAGACCCCGCGTTTTGTGGGAGAGGGCAACGCGCTTGGGCGCGGAAACTCCTGTCAATTTAGAGTTTTTTTTCGTTTTTCTTTTGACAGTCATTTCAAGTACAGCATTTTTTGTTGCAAGTAGACTAGTGAAAAAGGTGAACTATTTCAGCATTTGGTTAAGCTCGCAACATTCTGCCAACTTTCCAACTGGCCAGCAATAGCATCTTAAGAGACCTTTAGTTCATGCAACAAACCACCTGCATGTAACCAACGTCACACAGCACGACAATTAGAAATGTAAAATCGCGGGAATGTTGACGTTGGCAACAGCGATTCAAAAAGGGCAGTCGACCCAAGTCCCAAGAGGTACAGACATCTAGAAAATGGTGCTTGGGGGCCAATCGTCAACTTCTTTTCCAAAGTAGAAGCATATTAAGTGGGTGACATCGATTTTACATAGTGATCCCGAAGTTGCTGACTGAAAAGCGGGAACCACTGAAGCATATGGTAAGGTCCTTGTTTGTTCGAACAATTATATACGCCGAAGTTTAAACAATAAAACGGTATTTTGATTCTCGGTATGTAACTATGCAGAAATCGGCTGTTTGTGTTTGATATCATCATAAAACACTGTAGTTGGATGATTTAGAGTACAGTTGTCATTTATTTAGCGCTCAGAATTTGTTCACCCTTAGTACTGGTATACACTAGAGAGTTTTTAATACCGCAATGGGGCGTCATCGACTTTAAGTCGTATTTTAAAGAGGAAAACAAAACACTGGTGAAATAACAACCTTGCAATCGATTTTGTGTCAAAATCTGAGCAATAATTTTGATAGTGCGTAGCTTCGACCATCTGTGATGTACGGTACATTTTAAGCATTAGCACGTTGCAGTACCCCACCCCACAGTACCCCCTTAATTGTAAATTGTGAAGCACAAAACAGCTAATCGGTTAAACAATAATTTTAATTACAGGTTAATAATTTTCAGTTTACAAATCTGTTGCGTTGAAGACTGGTGTAGCTCTTGAATCTGTATTTCACATTAATATTGTCAGCTTTACAATTAAAAGCAAGTGTTACCTTAACAATATTTCAAAGGACGACGATCTGGATTGACGTCCACCCAGCTACTCAAGACATTGGCAGCGAAAATCATTCAATATAGGAAATAGTTTTGCAGCATACAAGTCAGTACTCTTTCAGTCGTATGCCCAGTGGTTTCGACTTCATTGTGAATTTATACATATAATATAATGATAACTTGAAGATGTCTGTGCGTAGGAGATATTTAACTGCGTAGCAGATATTTAACCTGGCGAGGATGTGGTGCAAAAAGGGTGCATCAAGGATGTGGAGGGTCATATTGACCTTGTTTTTCATTTATATTTTTTAAGTATTTATGGACACTTTGTAATAAAAGATGAGAATTATATTTATGAATTATTTTTTAACTAAAGGATTTTCATAGAAATAAACACCATTAAGCTTAAAAATGTTTTATTACTTAATTTTTACATAAAGTCAACAAAATAGTCATTTTAACACCTCTTAACGTTACATATTTGTTACAATCTACAAGACCATAAATTCTCATCAGTAATTCGGATATTTGCAACGTTTTACGAGATAAATCTTCTTCGAACACAAAATGCCATAGCAAATTGTTGGCAGAACGGAACAAAGTGTTCTTGACAAATATACTTATGAGAACCTTCACAAACATGAGGTGTCTTATAATGTCTAATATAGGGTCAGTCTTGACATCTTTTACGTACACTTTGGAATCCGGCAGTCGATTCTTGCGAAGATTCTCCACTAAATTCTCTGATTCCCTTACTCAAAGTGCTTGGCAGTTTAGGTATTTCTTGTCGGGCACTCAAATGTTTACTGACGAGCATACAGCCTAGTGTTTTTATGAAATTACGACGCTTTTGGTTTTTATTGTTACTTGATCGCTGAGCAGTAGCAGAATTTATGCTGGCCGTATTCACTATTGTGTAGAAGACAGACTGAGGCCACTTTCTTTGAATTGCAGCTTACATTATAAGTCGCTGACGTCTCACCTGCAACATCAACTCCACGTTTCGTAGAATTATAAAACATGAGTATATCTGGTTTCTTTTTATTTCCTGTCAATTCATCAGTTTCAGCATTGTGGTGAAGACTAGATATGAGCAAAACGATTTTGTTTTTCTTTGGTATATGAGAAACAGGTGTAATATTCTTTTGGAAACCGAACTTAGATGAGTAGATTTCTCTACCACGAGTTTTGTAAAATTCAGGACGGATTTGCCTCTTGTTCTTACGCACTGCTGCCACAGAAGTTAGTTTGTGTTCTTTCAGCAGATGTGACACTAGTACATAGCTTCTAAACCAATTATCAAAAGTCACATTACTGCTTGTTTTTGAAATGGGTTGCACCAGCTGATTCACCGCATCAAATGGTTTATTTGTCAGTGAAAACGGTCCCTCTGGCTGCTTCCCAGCATATATTTCGAGTTTGAAGATGTAGAAATTCTTTGCGTCGACCAGGGCAAATATTTTTATGTCATATTTCGCCGGTTTTGATGGAATGTATTGTCTAAATTTGCATCTACCTCTGAACGCAAACAGCATTTCATCCATGGTTGCATATTCTCCTAGTACATAGACTTTCTTGCAGTTTTCAACGAATATTTCAAATTTCTGACGTATTGGTGCTACGTTGTCCAGTTGGTTTCTTTCTTCACGTGTGGATTTATGGTCAAAACGAAGACAGCTTCGAATAAAATGAAAACGTTGCCCTGTCATTGTCAGCCGAAAATTTCAGCGCCTGTTCCGTCTACAGCCCAAAGGTCAATGGTGTTCTGCCTCTGAGATCGTTAAAATCCAGCAATGTACAACAAGCCTATATAAGCTTCGAGCTCGCTCATGGTCATTTCCTTCATAGTGATTTGCAATACTTCAGAAGTTGCTTTCCTTTCTGCAATTTGGAAGTTTGTGTATTTCGAGATAGTACTAAGCACATTTTAATTGCAAAACACACACCAGCATTCAAGCTCTGCATTTGCGAATCCTCATACTAAACTTACGCCAGGCAACCGCCTGATGATATTTTCAGAAAGGGTCCGAACTTGTTGTTGAGGTGGATTTTTGGACCACTTGGATCCATCTTTACCAAAATAAAATGAACTGCGTACCTACTATTCCTATCGCTCAACTAATTCTGGTAACACAACATTGTGGGAAGTATTTTGTAGCTCATTTAGTAGTATATTATCTTCTTTGTTACTGCCTTCACTTGAATCTTGCTCAGTACCACTACTGTCACTGCACTCACTTACAAAATCTTCATTTTCACTGCCATCTATCGTTAAGTCTTTTCACTGCCTGATAATTCCGTCAGCCAACGGCGTGTACGCTCAGCCTTCCTTTCTTAGTTGTCCATTTTGACTAAAGAACAGCGAAAAACACGAAACATTCAAGGAAAAATTGAACAATGGCCCACAAATACTACTTTGTGATTGTGGAAGGGTAAAAAATACACTCTTGCCGTTTGCACTCGTTATTTTCTTTTCACGGACGGCAGCCGACTGAGTGTGTGCACGAATTAGGGGGGGGGGGGAGTTCAATAATTAGAGCTACTGAGGACTTCGACATTGTGCAACTGCGCAACAAAGAATTGCCAACAAAACTAAGTGGGCAGTGTCAAATTGACCCTACCACATACTCGCCGGGTTAAGAAAACTGAGTATAAGGGTGTTTTTATAAGAGCTATTGAAGCAAAAAAGATTATTTTTAGAATTTTTGTGTGTTCGTCTGTAGGCGCAGCACGCAAAAACTAATGCACAGAATTGGATGCGATTTTCAGTTGTATTTTTGCAGGTCTAACTTAAAATGTGATGCAGCTTTCATTTTGACTCGCCGGGTAGAATAAAAGTTATCGCCACTTTGCCATAGCAGCATGTGCTGTTACACACCACACGACATTGTCGCTTGCTGGAAACAATAAAATGTGCCGGCAGGACGGCAAAGCTTTGTGAGCCGCCGCCCGCGCCGGCGTCTTTTATACGCGGACGAAGTCACGGGTACAAGCTATTTGCAGTATAAAAATGTACAAAGCTGCCTCTGGCACCAGTAACAGACTAATAAAGCACGTGAACAGTCTCGAAACACGTAATATTAATGACGCACGGACTGCACGAGTGTGCCGTCTTTCATCCCTTTTTGATAAGAGGACGTGATTTCTAAAATGCGCTTATACTTATTCTGTCTATCGAAAACTCGCATCGGCATAGTTGTTGAAAAATTCTTCACACACAGTAATTATGAGTGTTTCGTAGCGATACCTAGTTGCTTTGATGTAGTAAGATGAGTTACCTTCCGCACCACAATAGAACTCTTTATTGAGTACGTACACCCATGTAACAGATTATTTTAAAAAATTGACCCACTTGTATTGTGGCTATAACGTCCCATTGCTCAATATGTTAACGCCGCGTACCGTCACGTTATTGTAGCATACGATATTAAATTTATGTACATCGATTATATTCACATTTGAAAACATTTCCACACTCGTACATCGCTTTCTACCCTCTTTCCTGTTAATTTACAGATCGTTTTTGTTATAACAATTAAAAAATCTTCTTAACGGCCCTGAAAGATTTTCTTCTTTTTAGTCTTTCGCAAATGTAGAAATAGCCTTACGGATTTAATTATCTTTAGTGATTACCAACTGCAGTGGAGAACGTTCTTTTTCAACGTTAAAGTGCATTAAAAATGAATTAAGAAATATGGTGGGACAGGAACGTCTAAATGACCTCAGTATAATGAACATTGAATACGATATGGTTAAAGACATTGATGTAACTTGTATTATTACTAAATTTGCCAAAACTAAATCTAGAAAAGTTTATTTGTAACAATCTTGTTTTACTTTATATCCTAAACCATACGACCTAAAAAAAACCAAGGGCGCCTTATCAGGATTTGCTATTGGCCCCACGCTTGGTTAATCTGGCACAGTTAATAAAAGTTGCTTCAAATAAAAGCTCTATCGATTATAATGTATTTTACAATGGTGCACTTAGATTTGTCGAAAAAGTAATTTTTTGAACCCTTGGTGCGCTGAATGAAAGCGCATTCGGTTCTTTTTTTTTTTTTTTGAGTGAAACAATTCTGCACATCCTTCTGATTGTACAGATTTACAGTAACTTGTAATAATAATGTGATGACAATTTCAAATATAAAATAATTAAATCTGAAAATGTTACAACATAAAAAAATACGCCAAATATAAATAGAAAACACAAAGACAACACAAGATTAAATGAGTTATAAAATTAAAAGAAAAATATACATAGAACAATATATGTAGAATATACATATAGTATATATTTAGCTGGCAAATACTTAATAAACAACTCTTTGGCATTGAAGCGGACATGTATCGGGCGCGCTGCAGCGATTTAGAGATATTTCTAGCTCATTTCAAACAAATGCGTCTTTGTAATTCCGCTTTATCATATACGAATGAATTTAGTATTACCGACGCTACAAGTTTTGCTGTTTGTCAAACGTCTAAAAGAGAAACAAAGTAGTGGTGGCAGGGGAAGTGGCGTGTGCGATCTCGAAAAATGACTGTTTCGACAGATCTGGGTGCACCATTGTATCGGTGATAAAAACCGTAGGACTTTTTTTGAAGTTTTTTTATATCTGTTACCGTTTCGACAGCCTTAATTCAGAAATGTTAAACCCAGTTTATTTCAAGGATGTGTTTCAGCCCTGTAACAGGTGCATGTGCAGGTATAAAAAATATTTCTCTCTTACCTTGCTCAACACTACAACCCATTCGAAGCAGATCAGAATCGAAGAGTATCGTCTGAGTAGATTTACTTGTAAGGGAAACATTCCGTGGTTTTTCTTGCGAGTAGTTGAGTAGACAGAGTGGGGAATCACCTGCTCGTTTTTCAGTGAATGAAGGAACGGCATGACACAATCCGGCGACTACCTACCGTCACGTTTCTATAATTGATCACCGCCGCCTGCAACCTGTTATCATCCCAGAAAACTTTATACAGCTCTGCTGCTCTTACTCGTGGAATACACATTTAATATATTAACCGGTTTATTTGACAGTAAACAGTAATTTTGTAGCTTTAAAGTTCTATTTATAATAATCTGCAATTTTTGCACCTCCTGAAAGGCGATAATTATTGGTCACAGGTAAAAATTAGCAGGACATTTTTGTAGAAAATCTACTGTAGTTCAAGCTGTTACTGAGGAAGCCGTGGTTTCGAGTTATTCAAGAAAAACATTAAAAAAAGGGGTGAGGCCCAGACGCCCTCCCCCCTCCCCCTCTGCCGCCGTCACGCTCACACCGGACCAGTGGACATTTTTAGTGTGGTATTTATGAGACTTCGTTCTACCACTGTACGAAACTTTTCGATTACACGAATTTTTTTCCCCCTAATCGACCTTTTTAGGTCTTCGTTGACGATATCTTGTTCGGATTCCAAATAAAACCAAAGGGTTCCTTTACTGAGTAAGATTACTGGGTTCGGATAGTAACATTCAAGGCGCCGAAGTACCTCCGATTGAATGACTCGCACCAGTCCGTTGACTCACAAGAAATTGTTATTATGCGGTTTCCTTGACCACTTTGACAACTAAAGAGATTATGCAGCCGATATCCCTCGTTATCCATCCCCAATTCGAGCCTGTACTTGTTTCCTGATTGTCACTTCTAGTGGCTTTAATCTTCTTCTCTCTCTCTCTCTCTCTACTTTTTTTACATAATCCTGAATGAAATCCAAATGTCTCATTGGTTCAGAAGCAGATTATTAATAGTAACTACAATTTACCAATATAATACACACATATTCACGTCAAGTACTACACAAAAATACCTTTGCTGTTCGGTACATTTTTTCACAGCTTTATCAGAACCAACAATTGATCATCATTTTCTTTCTATTCTTCTCTTTCTTCTTCTTACATTTATAACGTGATCAAAATTTTTAGCAGGTTGTCAAAGCTTTCTGTGTATTTGGCATGTGTTCTGATTTTACAGTGTTCGTTTTTTCAATACATGGTAAATACTTGTTGTATGTTGCTTTTCAGTGATGTGTTACATTTGGTGCAATATGCCCAAGCATTAAGATTACTCACTTGTTCGTTGTTCTCAGGTATCTGAGTCTTTCCGGTCGTATCGATGCTGAGGTTGTTCTGTCGAGCAATGCTAATTTCTGACGCGAGAAATTCACTAATCACGTGCGTGTTCACAAGTGAATTTTCGGACGACTTTATCAACAGTTTTACTAGTTTTACACATAATGCAGTCATCAGTGGTGTTTTGGTCGGGTACCATTTAGGTTCGACAGCCGACTTCATGTGAAAGTTATGTACCTTCCTCCAGGTGCCGTTCCATTTCGGTCCATGATATTTTACTTCGATTTTATTGCAGTGGGCTGTTTCTATCAGGGTATTAAAATATCTCTGTTGGCAAGTAATTTTGGTTTCTTCCGCTTTTCTGTTTAGATAACTACTCATGGTAATACTACATGATGGCTGATAAAAAATATTAGTTTTAGCTAGATTTATCGGTGCGAGTGTATTTTCCGGGTTATGTTTGTGTACTAGTCTTTTGATTAGGCTTTGATTTTGCGTCGTCATTACTTTCTTTGTGCGACTAAAAGTGTTCGCCCTTAAGGCTCACTATCACAAGATTCAGTCTTCCCTGTGCAAATGGTAGAGTCAGGGTGCCGAATTGTGCTTTAAATACTTTGCCTCTCGATAAACAGTGAAAGGATCGTAGGATGTTGTTAGCCAGTGGATCTTACTTTCCAAACTCGATTGACTTTCTCCTGCATATCTTTCTGGATTAAAACTACTGGAAGAAATGACATCGCCAGAAATTTTCAAAACAGTGCACACTCTGAAGTAGATTGAAAAACTCCTGATGTACTCAATAAAACTGTTGTCGATTAATTGATGTTTGTGAATTTTGTAGCGTTTATTAATTCATCAGCTACTCGACGAAACACCACACATTTGCGATTATCAAGCAATAATTTCATTCTCTTTTTTCATAAAAGCATTAGTGATCTTATAACTCCGAATTACCTTCATCGTAAATATGCAGGTGCGGCTCACAGTTCTAAGAACAGGATACTATTTCAAGAGTAAATATTTTTCAGTTGTAGAACAAAACTTCATAACTATTAAGTCATAGATGACTGTCGTTCAGTGGTGATGTAGTCTGACATCTATGGTGTTCGTATAATTCGAAAGGTGCCCATGAAGTCATTTTCTTGTCCTTGAATACGGTCGTAGACCTTGAAGGTCAACATGCACACATCATGTGAACACCCATGACATCACAAGCGCTACATTCCTATCAGTGACATCATCACATTTTTAGTGATGTCACCATCCTTATCAGCCATATTCCCTTTCCCCATCCTCTTCTACCTTTCCAGCCAACCATATCTTAACATTAAACAGGCAACAAAAAATCAAGGTGGTGAAACTCGCCCAACCAAGAAAAATCCCTGATGTGAATTGTACCCCATACCAATGTTCCTCTCCCTGACGAATCAAATCGTAGTAATAAAAAAATGGGGTGTAAATGTGGCGCCAAGTCACATTAATTTTGAGAGATTCAAAGATATTTTTCTCTAATTGCACACACACACACACACACACACACACACACACACATGCTGCACGACTGCGTATTGTACCAGTACTGCCTCATCTCACAATTTCCTGTGTTACTTTCCACCTCTGCCCTGTCGTTAAATATGTGTGTGTGTGTATACAAAAATTTTTATGACTTATATTCCGCACGAAATGTCACATCTTTCTCTCACTCTTTCAGCCACTGCCTCCTCAATAAATTTTACCTCAAATAAGAGTGGACGTAATTTTTCTACATCTGCCTCATCATTAGAAAATATTACAGAGATAATGAAAGGTAAGACGAACAAAATGTGAAACCTAATTTTACTATAAATATTTTCACTATGCACTTTGACAGTTTATGCTTTCCTACACAGTAGAAATATATGAATTTAACAAACATTCTACTTCATCCTCAATGCTTCTTAGGACAGGATGTATTGTAAACAGTAGGCTGTTACGGCTTGAGTAAATATTTGAGACAACTCCATAAGAAACCCCAGTTTTTACTGCTATATCCATCTTAATAAAATCAAAGGGCCACTGAATTTCATTTTAAAGGAAAACTGAATACATTATGAATAATCAGCTGAACAATCAGCCAATTTGTTATACTGATGGAGAAATAGTTCAGTGTAATAAAAACAAAAATACCATTCGAACACATGAAAACAACGAGGTGTGTAAAGCAATCTTTCTGCAGAAATTGTATTGTTTTCTGATTCACTTCTCAAAAATCCTTTAGATCACCAATGACTTTATGTGAGAGAACTAAACACCCTTGCAAACTAAAAAAGGAGCCAAAACAGTCATTCATTAGAGGTCTAATATGAGTATGTATTTCAGAGCGTAAGCATGATACTGTATTTTGTGAGTGGGAAATGTCATTGTTATATACTCAGTAGGCACAATAAACTTACTCATCAATATTTTAGAAAAAAACAATTATGTCCATGTTATTCATTCTTCCGCGATATATCATGCACTGTCACAGCTATTGAGGAAATGAAGTTCAGTGAGACTGATTGTCAAGAATCTTGGAAGCAGATATATCTTGGACTCTTTGAGATGAATGGGCACTGTCACTCCAAATTTGGTGTTGGTGTGTCTCACATCCAACAGCGGATGATAACACTTGTCCTCCACCGTCAACAACCTTGTAGTGCATACTGTGCTCCCACCTTCGCCTAGATTAATCAATTTCTCTTTGGTAATAATAGTGCAAACTTTTGCGAAGCCAGCGACTCTGATGCTGATGCTGGTGTTAATGTCTCTGTTGGTGCAGCATCAACCACCAAGATTGCTGCATCAAGTCCCCCAGCTTCTATAGTAGACTACAATGCCGAGTCATCAGGCAACAATTTGATTATCAAGTAGAAATGTGAATGACAAACATTAGTCAGCAAGTTTTCTGTCTTGTTGTTGTTGACCACATATCCAAGGAATACGATCTTCAACGTCCGACATCTTGGAAACTCAGTCTTGTTGATGTGTGTGTTGAATCTCTTGCAGTGGGAAGCAGGTAAGCAGACCTTCCATTTCAGTGGGCACAGTTCTTGCAGTAAAAAAAAAAATACTCTTTACTGCACATGTAATAACGCTAGACACATTCCGAGCTGCAACACAGCTATAGTTGGTCACCAAGTCCACTGATAAGCAGGCAATTTGCTTGCTAGTTGCACTGTATACGTAATACTGGCTGTTCTATTCAACCAGAATTTTCAATTATTCTTCAGAAGCAAATACAAATATGGTATCTAGAACTAATACAAGCATCACATAGATGACATAGATCTCTCTGTTCCTGTTCTGTGCATGTATGCTCCGCTTGCAATTGTGCCAGATTGATGCAAGCAGGTGATAAACTCCGAGGGTTAAGCTTCGACATATTTTTAAAAACAAATGAATTCGGGTAAAAATATTTTCATGAGCTACATTTTTTTACATTAACAGTCGAATGATAGGTAGCTTTGCCAACGGCACTGGTTAACACAGGTTCATGTCAAACACCGAAATTAAGCGTTATCTGACTTGGATAGGCGTTGGATTGGTGATCGTCTGGGTCTGCCGAGTGCAGCAGGCAAGTTGGCCCTTGTGAGGCCAATTGAGGAGCTACTTGACTGAGAATTTGCTACTCTAGTCACGAACGCTGACAACGGCAGGTGAGCAGTCTGCTGACCACATGCCTCTCCATTCATTTATGCCTATTGGATCAGGACGACACGGCGGTCGGTCAGTACCGTTGATCTTTCCGAGGCTTTTTCAGGAGGAGTTTAGTTTTAGAATTCTTCTTTATCTCAAGAGAAACCTACATGAATCATCTCACACAACGTAATTATAGAACATGGTAAATCTTCGTTCACTCTAGTTTTCCATCTTGTCGCATACTCTTATGGTCTATTTTAATCTTAATCGTAACTTTGAGCACAAAGGGCTCCAAACTGGATCAATTTTCATTGCAGCTCCAAACATCTATTGTATCTGGATGTAAGGAAATTCTTAATTTAAATGGTCCTTCAAAATGTTTCTGCATAATCTACATCTAAATAATTTCAACTTCTGAAGTTATTGTCTACAGTAAACATTTTTGATATAAAAGCCAGCAACCTCCATGGCTTGTGATGACTGTATATTGTATACATTCAACTCGTGCAAGACCACGTACTGCTATATAATCCTCTGCTAACAACGTAATTCGATTTGCATTTATGTATAAAATCCACACACCACTCTGCAATGAATGGTGAAGAATGTTTCACACCATCATTAGCGAATTTCCACCCCGTTTTATGGAGCTGACTACCTATATACATCGATAATGTGGTGCAATGCTTTATCATGTTGCCTTAATTAGGGGCACTAGAATGATTCTACAACCTTTCTAAATTTGTGTAGCGGAGTTTCACGAAAACATAACCTTCTTTAAAAATAAGGGTTACATTTTTTATGGGCTCTCGGGATACTATCTTCCCATTTCCGCACATGCTCAAGCATCCTTGATCAACCGAAAATAAAACTGATTACACTAGAATCTCGCATGGATCTGTGCCAAACCGATCAGGCTTCCATTTGCCTTACCTACTACTAATTTCAAACACTTTCTATTGCTTACCATTAACACGGTAAGCTGTTCCACTTTTTTAAGTTCAAGTCCTTTTGCAATCATCCTGTAGATAGCAGCAAACAGTCTGCATACACATTTTAATAAATCTTTTAAAGAAATTAGTATGACTTTCGGAAATACAGGAAGACGAATCTACTTATTTGCAAGTTATCATACACGAAAATTGCAGTCTGTGGTGTTGCCTCTATATTTTGGAAGTATTATGTTCTTTAGGGTCGTGCACCAGATGCATATCAGTACTATTAGAGAGAAAATACATGCTTTAATCCACTGAGAATATATCTGTCTTGTGAAACACAATTAGCTCTTTATTCTCACGAAGTAACGAGTGCTGCTGACAGGGGTAGTCACATTTATTCAGTATTTTTAGATTTCCAGGAGGATTTTGACACCATACTTTACGAGTGCATTCAAACCAAAGTGCTTGCCTGTGAACTGTCGTCTCAGTTGTGCAACTGGATTCGCGGCTTCCTGTCAGAAGGGTCACAGTTTGTAGTTAACTGATGGAAAGTCATCGAGTAAATAGTATCTAGCGTCCCCAAGGAAGTGTTACAGGAGCCGGCCGATGTCGCCGAGAGGTTCTTAGGCGCTTGAGTCTGCAACCGCGCGAGCTCTACGGTCGCAGGTCCGAATTCTGCCTCGGGCATGGATGTGTGTGATGTCCTTAGGTTAGTTAGGTTTAAGAAGTTCTCAGTTCTAGGGGACTGATGACCTCAGATGTTAAGTCCCATAATGCTCAGAGCAATTTTTGAAGTGTTACTGGCTCTTTTTTCTTCATCTATATACACGATTCAGGACACACTCTGAGTAGCACTCTTAGGTTGTTTGCAGATGATGTTGTCATTTACTGTCTTACAGAGTCATCAGGGTCGAAACAAATAACAAAACGATTTAGACAAGATATCTCCATGGTGCTAAAAGTAGCAGTTGACTCTAAATAATGAAAAATGTGGTCATTCATGTGAGTACAAAAAGGAATCCGCTGAGTTTCGGACACAATAAGTCACACAAATCTAAAAGCTTATAATTCAACTAAATACTTAGGGGCTACAATTACGAATAACTTACGTTAAAATAATCACATAGATAATGTTGTCTATGAAGGAAACAAAAGACTACGATTTATGGCAGAACAGTAAGAAAATGCAACAGGTCAATTGCAGAGACTGGCTATACCACGCTTGCAGTCCTCTTCTGGAGTACTGCTGTGTGGTGTTGGATCCGCGTCAGACAGGCTGAATGGAGGACATCGAAAAAGTTCAAAGAAGGACAGATCGTTTCGTAGTATTGTAATAAATTTATACAAAATTGTAACAAATTTCCCCAAAATTGCAACAAATTGCCCTCAGACCTGGAAGAAAAGTAACTTTAACAATTAACCCATGTTACAGCAAAAATTATATCAACTGTAATTGTAACAGCTGTAACAATTGATCATACTTACATGACAAATTGTAAAACTATAGTAAGTGTAACAATTTGTCTCAAAAGTGTAACAACAGTCTGTATCAACAATAACTGCAACAACTATACGAATGAGTGGAATCTGTTCTTTCGAAAGAACAGACCCCAAGTGGAATATGCAGCTGTGATACAATATATGTGTAAATTGAAGCTGGAGGGGGGTAGAGATTAATGAAAGGGTATGGGCTAGCGATGTCTTCTGGATCGGTATTTTACACGAAATCAGTGGCGATGAGTGGAAATGTATTACAGACCCGGATTCAAACACTGTATCTCGCACTTACTACGTAGTTGTGCTAACCACTGCACTACCCAGACACAATGTTTATCGCTACTGCACAGGCTATATCGGCACGCCTCTCTGCTGACCCACACTCCCACCTAGAGTCATCTATCTGCACTGCCTCTCCACGTTCTCCATGCTCCCTATTTAGGGATTCCCTCAGGAGGTCAGACATAATTGCGCATCTGCACTGAAGAAGATGGATTCGTTGCCCATCGACGCAAATTAATCAAAGAACTGACACCATGCATTCATACACTTGATTAATCTCATTTAGGCAATGAATCCACCTTCTGCAGCGCGGATGCACAACTATCTCTGACCGCCTGCACGAATCTCTAAGTAGCGAGCGTGGAAAGCTCCGACAGGTATTGTGGATAGGTGGCGTTAGGTGGAGTGTAGGGCACCAGAGAGGCGTGCTGAGGTAGTCCGCGCAGTTGCGTTAAGCACTGTACCTGGGTGGTGCAGTGGTTAAAGCAACTGCCTGGTGTACAGGAGATCCCGGATCGAATCCTCGTCCAGCATACATTTTCACTCGCTGGCGAAGATTGTGCATAAAGTCCTGATGCTGACATTGATAGTCGCTTTCTTTCCTTCCTTTCTCCTCCCTCCTCCTTCAGTTTACATTTACGGTAACAATGTAACAGTAGACCCATGTTACAGCAAAACTAATATATTACTCCCAAACGCCAACAAATTGCTCCCGAAATTGTAAAAACTGCCCTCAAACCAATAACAACTGCACTGCAACTGCAACTGTAACACCAATAACAATTGGTCGATATTACAGCAAAACTGTAGCAACTGTAATTGTAAAAACTGCAACCATTGGCCCTGTTACAGCAACTGTAGCAATAACAACCGTAAGAGCTGGCCCATGTTACAGCAAACATTGTGTCAAATGTAACTGTAGCAATTGTAACGGATTGCTTCAACATTGTAACAACATACAGTAACAATCTTAATTGGTGGAACTATAACAAACGTTGCAATTGCCTCATGATAAATCTAAACTGAAACAAAGTTGTTCTTCGTGTTACAAAGAAATTGTACGAAATTGACCCAAAGTTGGAACAAATTGCCCAATGATATTGTAACTAATTCACACACAAGCTAACGAATTTCTTCATCACTTGATGACTCAGCTGGCAAGTAGTTCCAAATACTGTTATGTACAATATTTTCACAATTGTCTCATCAACACCTCTTTCTCTGATTTATACACCACTGTAAATTTTCTCTCTCTGTAATTGTTACTTAAACCAGACTGCAACATTATAATATGTTACTGAACGAATTCAGTATTTCCGTCAATAGCTGACACATATTGCAATGTGAGACCAGGTCTTGGCTTGGTAAGTCGCAAGTTCTTTTTGATTGTTGCAATTCGCCAGAACAAATCTCAAGTTGCCTAGTGTAATGTACCCCACAAAATGCAATCTAAAGAATTTGATGTGATTTAGACCATTCATTATTTATTCACAGTAACCAGAGAATAATAATAATGACAAAAATAATAATAATAGTAATAATATCATGTAACTACAGACTTTTGAATTATTAATTAAAATGAACTTCCTTCCACATCCTCTAATCTTTAAATGCATGATAGCCTTAAGAGTTGAAACTGTCAGCCTCAGAAGTCATTGTTGGTGGAAAAGGTTGGTTACACAGCATCGTGGCAATGTTAAGCTTCAATGCAACAACTGATTTACATCATAATGACAGTGATAATTTTACTTAAAAAAGAACATTACATTGGACACAATTCAATTGTATATTTATCTAAATATACTCTTGAAATCAATAATGATGGCACACCAAGTATTCGGAACGAAAATCAGGTCCAGCATGTGACAGTACATTTAGTCATGCCCCACTACTGCAGTGCCTCTAGCACATAAAGCAGCTGAGTTTCTTAGTGTGTGAGAACATGTGCAAAGAATCATATAGTGTCACACAAGCAAACCTTCATCATCTTGCACTGCGCCAGAAATGGATAGCAAAGTGCTGAGTCCATCTCACGTAAATGGAAAATTCATCATAGAGCCTGCTTGTCACCATGTGGGTTCATCACTGACCTATATCTTTGTTGCATACTCAGTAAGATAGTGACCCTCTAGAAAATAAATTCACTGTATCATGGTCGAACAGTACATATTATTTACATTTCTACTTTCGTGTCACCCTCACTGATATCAAGTGTTTTTAGAACAAATGTTTATATCCTTTTATAGGAACCATATCCATACTCTGTTGCAGAAATATTTTTACAGTCGTCATAATAGTTTTCTTTGATGACCCTAGCCCAATTTCATAAAATCTTCGCATACTCAGTGCACCACTATTTGTGTAGACTAGGAGAACATCATCTTTTCATAGGAAACTATCAACCACTGTGTAGAGCGCTATGATAAAATCGTTTACGAAAATCGGCAAAACAAAGAAGAAGAACGATATACACTCTCATAGCTGAGCAGAACATTTACTTAGAACCCACAAAGGACTAATGTAATCATCAAAAGCCCACATACGCTACTAAGATTTCTATTAACATGACTGAATACTATTTGTGGTGTCACCGCCAGACACCACACTTGCTAGGTGGTAGAATTTAAATCGGCCCCGGTCCATTAGTATACGACGGACCCGCGTGTCGCCCCTGTCAGTGATTGCAGACCGAGCGCCGCCACACGGCAGGTCTAGAGAGACGTCCTAGCACTAGTCCCAGTTGTATAGACGATTTTGCTAGAGATGCTACACTGACAGCTACGCTCTCATTTGCCGAGACTATAGTTAGCATAGCCTTCAGCTACGTCATTTGCTACGACCTAGCAAGGCACCATTACCAGTTAATATTGAGATTGTAAAACCTGTACAGTCAAGAGCGATGTACACCAATTATGGATTAAAGTTAAGTATTCCAGCAGCAACGCACCTTATTGGCTATATTAATTACATTGTCATTTTTCAGACCTCATGCCAGCCTGCGTGAGCTTAAAAGCGTGCATTTCAACCTCCTGTAGCAACACGGTGTTGGCTCTTCTGCCAACACAATATATGGTGACGAGTATAACAACGGTCTTCTTTATACTTGCTTAAATTACTTGTGTCATGGCTTCGCCACAATCTCCAGATGTGCTGTCCGAATTTTATAGCTTGCAGAATCAGCAGACGCAGGCCTTGCTGGATGCGCTTGGACAGCTCGTCCAGGGTCAACGTACGATGCAAACCGATGCGGCCGCCGCCGCTCTACAGCTACTGCAGCCACAACACGCAGTTGCACCGCCTTTTCGTCCTTTTGATGCTGCACTGGAAAGCTGGACGGAGTGGTCACGCCAATTTGGATTCCATCTCGCCGCCTACAGAATTCAAGGTAATGAGCGGCAGCCTTTTTTGCTTTCTTGTGTAGGGGTGCAGACGTACCGTGTTATAGTGAAATTATTTCCCCGACGCAACGTAGCAACTCTGTCCTACGAAGAAATTTTGTCTGCATTAGATGCATATTTCAAAGAATCAGTCAATGTGGTTGCAAAAAGGTATACATTCTTTCGTACAAAACGTACGGCCGGTCAGACTAATCGGGAGTGGGTTGCAACTTTGCAAGGCCTTACTAGGGATTGTGCTTTTGCGTGTCAATGTGGACTCCCTTATTCAGATACTATGGTGCATGATGCAATTGCACAGAACGTTTCTGATGTTCGTATAAGGGAACAAATTTGGAAACTAGTCAATCCCTCCCTTCAACAAGTGCTGGACATATTGGATAGGCAAGACACACTTGACTTTGCTCAGGAATCGTTTGAAACTTCGCCAGCCATGTGTCACATTAATTGGCCCACCGGGCGAGCTGCACGGAACAGTAAACAGCCCTCGCGCCCGTCCGCGCAGCCACGTGTGCTGCGCAAGCAAGCAAATGCAGTACTAAAGTCATGCCCGCGGTGTGCTACTAGACATTCGCGTGAGAATTGCCCGTCACGCCAGGCTATTTGCTTTTTCTGTAATATAAAAGGACATGTTCAAAGTGTTTGCCAGAAAAAGCTCAGATCGGACACTCACAACCATTCCAGGCCCTTTGCTTCGCGCCGGAATCGAACCAAGAATACTCAGGCTCGTGAACCTTCGCCCATGGACATTCATGTAGTTAATTCCACTCCGCCCAGTGCTACTCTCTCTAACAATGACTGTGTTCGTCCCACAAATAGTGTGCGTCAACATTGCAGGAAATCTCGTCACGTAGCAAGTGATTCTGTACCAGTGTCTGTTCACGTTGCACGAGACAGTCGCTCTTGTCATCAGCACAACAATAAACTTTTTGTAGATTTGGTCATAAATGGCAACGTGATACCATTCCAGCTCGATACCGGAGCTGCAGTTTCATTGATCAATAAAGACACTTACAAACAACTGGGCGCACCTCCGTTGCATGCCGCAAATGTTAAGTTAAATAGTTACTCAGGACAAGCAATCCCTGTCTTAGGACAGTGCAGCCTTCTTGCAACATACAAGGGACAAACAAAACTTGTGTTATTTTACATCATTCGTTCATCTGCTGCAGTGAACTTGTTTGGTTTAGATTTATTTCAGTTGTTTAACCTGTCTATCGTACAGCAGGTCTTATCAGTGAACCAGACTGTGCCTTCAGCCAGTGTTTCTCGTCTCTGTGAAGAGTTTGCAGAGATTTTTGCACCGGGTCTTGGTTGTGCTAAGAACTATGCAGCACATTTGAAACTGAAAGTAAACGCGCAACCGAAATTTTTCAGAGCGCGCAATGTTCCCCACGCATTGTGTGATGAGGTTGCAAGAACATTACACGATTTGGAATCACGAGGTGTAATTGAATGTGTGCAGGCTTCCCTCTGGGCATCACCCTTAGTAATTTTGTAAAAACCTTCCGGAAAATTGAGACTTTGTGTGGACTTCAAGGCAACAGTGAATCCACAACTAGTGACTGCTACTTTTCCTTTACCCCGCCCGGAAGATCTTTTTGACAAACCGTGCCCAGGTAAATATTTTTCGAAGTTGGACCTAGCAGATGCGTACTTGCAAATACCGGTGGATGAAGAATCCCAGCGCGAATAGGTGGTTAACACGCATCTTGGTTTGTACCGATTCAAAAGACTGCCATTCGGGTGTGCATCCGCCCCTGCATTGTTTCAGCAATATCTGCAAACTGTTTGTGCGTCGGTCCCTACTGCAGCAAACTATCTGGACGATATTGTGATCTCCGGAAAGACGGAAGAAGAACATTTAGGCAACCTCCGAACATTATTTCAGGTCTTGCGACAAAATGGTCTTCGCTTGCGGAAGGACAAATGTGTGTTTTTGCTCGTGAATTGCCATATCTGGGACATGTACTCAATGCCCAAGGCATACATCCCAGTCCAGAGCACCTCCGTGCCATACAAGACTTGCCTTCGCCGCAGAATTTGAAGCAGCTACAGAGTGTGTTGGGAAAAATTAACTATTATCATAAATTTCTTCCGCATGCCTCTTCCATTTCAGCTCCGCTTCATCGCTTACACCATAAAGGTGTTCCGTTCGTCTGGTCGACGGAATGCGAACGCGCCTTTCGTCAGTTGAAATCGGCGTTGCTTTCCAATACTTGCCTTACGCCATTCGATCCCCAGAAACCCCTTTTGTTGATGGTAGATGCATCGGATTTCGGGATCGGTGCTGTGCTTGCGCACAAAGATGGTTCGCACGATCGTCCTATTACCTTTGCGTCCAAATTGCTGTCGTCTGCGCAAAGAAATTATTCACAGATCGAGAAAGAAGCTTTGGCTCTCGTATTTGGTGTTACAAAGTTTCATGATTTCTTGTATGGTCATCACTTTACCATCATCACAGACCACAAACCTTTGACATCGCTTTTTCATCCCAGCAAGCCTGTACCTCCACGTACAGCGCAGAAATTCATTCGCTGGTCTATTTTCCTCTCGCAGTACCGCTACGATATCTTGTATCGGTCCACTGCTAAGCACGGAAACGCCGATGCGTTGTCCCATTTGCCTGTTGCTGAGGATAGAGCATTCGATTCCTCCGAACTTGCTTGCATGTTCATTGATTCGGAAACCGATGACGTGGTCGAATCGTTTCCGATAGATTTTCGTCGTGTAGCTACAGCCACAGCGGCTGACCCTGTCCTTGCTACCGTTTTGCGTTTTGTTGCTACGCAATGGCCCTTGTCAAAGTCATGGATCGAGGATCCGTTGGTTCGCCGATTATTTGCTCACAAGGAGAGACTTTTTGTTCGACGTGGTGTTTTGCTGTTGCGTTCTGATAATGATCAGTCCAGGGTCGTGGTCCCACGTTCGTTACAGTCCTGTCTTGCAGCTTCTCCACCAAGACCATTGGGGTATAGTGAGAACGAAACAACTTGCTCGTCAGCACTGTACTTGGTTCGGGATCGATGCTGCGATTACGAATATGTGCTCTTCTTGCATGGCGTGTGCTGAACAACAATCAGCACCACCACGGAAATTCTTTGCATGGCCAAAAGTCACTTCCCCTTGGCAACGCTTACACGTCGATTTTGCTGGTCCATACTGGAATGCTCGATGGTTGGTTGTTGTCGATTCCTTCAGTAATTTTCCTTTTGTTGTCCGGCTGTCTTCCACGACGTCTTCTGCCACCATCCAAGCGTTGTCGGCTATCTTTTGCATTGAAGGTCTTTCACAGACTATTGTTTCCGACAATGGCCCACAATTCATGTCCGCAGAATTTGTCATTCTGCAAGGCCAATGGTATTCAACATCTGACGTCCGCGCCGTTTCCGCCACAGTCAAAAGGTGCCGCTGAACGTTTGGTCCGGACTTTCAAGTCCCAGATGTTGAAGTTGAAAGAGTCGCATCCTCGGGAGGACGCGTTATTGCTCTTTTTGTCCTCGTATCGCTCTCAGCCCCGAAATGGTCGCTCGCCAGCTGAGCTGCTTCATGATCGCCCTCGTCGAACCTTGATGTCTTTGCTACATCCGCCGCATCAGGTTCCTGTGCAGCGGCAGACACCTGCTTTTGCCCCAGGCGACGTTGTATACTATCGCAACTATCGAGGTTCACGGCGTTGGCTCGCAGGGCGCATTCTTCGCTGCCTCGGCCGCGCTATGTATCTGGTTTTGGGGGCCTCTGGTGAGGTGCGTCGGCATCTCAATCAGCTACGCCTCTGTCGTCGCATGGGTTCTGCCGCTCCCCGTCTGCTTTCAGCGACGGTGCCGTCCGGTCAGAGCCCTGGGGACCCATCTACTGGCTCGCCTCATCCCCAGGTGTTACCGACGCTGCCTTCCATTTTGCCCCATGGCGACGCGCCACCGCCGCCGCCGCCTGTTGTCCCGCCGGCGACGCCCGCAGTGGACGCGTCGCTGCAACCTCCGGGCGCCTCCCTGGGTCACGCGCCGCCGATCGCTTCCCGTGACCAGCTGTCCTCCGACATGGAACTCTTGCCCGCTCCGGACCAGATGTCGTCTTCGCCCGTCGGATGCTCCGACCCGATGGAGGTCGACCCTTCGGCCCCTCCTGTCTCTCTACGGGCGCATACACCGTGTGTTGGCGTGCACTCCTGGACTAGGTTTTCAGGCGTTTTCTAGCTCCCCTCGGACCGAATGGCCGGGTGCGGGTGGCACAGCCTCGCCTGTTGTTAGGCTCCCCATCTCGTCGCATACGTCAACATGGGGTCCTCCCCACGGCGGGCGGAAGCCTTATAATACAACCGTACGCCGATTTGCAGGGGACGAATGTGGTGTCACTGCCAGACACCACACTTGCTAGGTGGTAGCCTTTAAATCGGCCGCGGTCCATTAGTATACGACGGACCCGCGTGTCGCCACTGTCAGTGATTGCAGACCGAGCGCCGCCACACGGCAGGTCTAGAGAGACGTCCTAGCACTCGCCCCAGTTGTACAGACGACTTTGCTAGAGATGCTACACTGACAACTACGCTCTCATTTGCCGAGACTATAGTTAGCATAGCCTTCAGCTACGTCAGTTGCTACGACCTAGCAAGGCGCCATTACCAGTTAATATTGAGATTGTAAAACCTGTACAGTCAAGAGCGATGTACACCAATTATGGATTAAAGTTAAGTATTCCAGCAGCAACGCACCTTATTGGCTATATTAATTACATTGTCATTTTTCGGACCTCACGCCAGCCTGTGTGAGATTAAAAGCGTGCATTTCGGCCGCCTCTAGCAACACGGTGTTGGCTCTTCTGCCAACACAATACTATTAATACTAAATCAACTTCCCATCCTTGTCAGGTAGTAACATTGACATTTTACCAGTTTACAAATAACTGCTTATGTTGGTACATCGTTATTATGTGAGTCTATCATTTCGCTTATACTTCGAGTACTGGACAGATACACGAAGAACTGATCCTTACAGCTAAATACTTAAAACAGATTGTGCACACAGTGGAGAGCGTAGCCATATTGATACGTATCTTCACTTTCTTCATCAAACATAGACATACTAATCTTTGATGTCATTTCACTAATATTAAACAACTGTAAGTAGCGATGTCTCTCGCTGATGCTTGAGTCAGTGTATGAAATTTGTGGAGCACCGCAACATGTAACTTTTGTCTATTACAGTATACTGTTCATGCTGTGTTTGTAATAGTGCTAATGTGTGTTTTGGACTTACATTTCTAATAACTAATACATAAAAGCACATATCAGCGTGTGCTTGAGTAATAAAGGTAATGTTGCAACTAGCAAACAATTTATTTGACATATACAACTAGTGACTGAAAATTTGCTTCAGCTGTACATCACTAGTCTAAATTTTCTCCTCGTAAGAATTGTCTACAAAGTAATGCTACTAATCACACAGTATTTTTTCACTTCATATTGATACTTTGCCTACATATGGCTCTATAAGTTAGTACTAGCATCACTGATTAATTCAGTTACTAAATCAAAATTAATAATTAACTTATGTACAAAAATTCAATACAATATCAATAAGATTAAATGTTAATGTAGGCAGTTTTTAAGGCCTTAGTGGGTATGTAATGCCTTAATTTTGTTAGTTTTACGAAAAGCAAGGAGACAGCTTCTCTCATATGGAATCCCAACTTTTTTTATAAGGATCGGTGTACAATAGCTGCCACTGACAATTCCTTCTGTGAAGAAGTGAAGTTTGTGGGTGATTCTTCAAAAAATACTTTCTCCTTGTAATGTCTACTCATCTGCCATAATTTCCCATCTTAGTATGTCTTTCTTAAGTGATCCATACTAAGGCTTGTCTTACCTTTTCATCCCAGGAACGTTCTTCTCTCTGGAGACACAGAAGTGACTATCTGCTCATTCTCCTCATTCAACTTGCATTCTAGTTTAGCTGCAGTGAACTGTTATTTACAATGGCAAATCGTTTACAGTCTGTTCAAATAACTCTAGATATTCTGTTCAATGTGTCTACTGAATGTGTGCATATGTTTGTAGAACCTACTGAACTGATGGAAAATTCTCGATGTGGGATTTCCTTGTGGGTGAAATCATGGTATAAGCAAATGTTTGATTTGATATTTATGTCGAAATATTTTCCATGCTCGACAAATGAAATTTGATAAATTGTCTCATAGCAGGGCGGCAGTCTTGGCAACTGTAGACATATAATCTTTTACTATTCTTTTAATGATTGGGCCTGCTACAGAATACTTTGTATCACATAGTTTAACACATTTTATGAAAATATTGTAAAGTACTACTACATACATATATCCACCTCTAGCTGAGGGCCAGTGTCCTGCAGCATGAACTGATGTGATCTGTAGAGGTATTGTTAGTACGATAGGTTGTAGTTCTCAATGACAAAATTTATTCACAGGTTTTGTATTTTAACACATAAGACACATTTTAAACAGCTGTTATATTTGTCTTCTCATGTTGGGAAAATACCAGTACAGATTAATCTTCTTGCACAACTAGTTGCACAGTAACAGCCCTATGTATGATGTCTATACTGGATTGTCACATGTGGCTGGAATACAGACACTCCATTTGTCAAACTGTATGTCATGTTTATAGAATAAACCTCATTATGTGTTTTGCAGTGTTGTTCTAATTTTTCAGCAGGATTTTGTGAAAGTAAATTTATTCCAGTATTGGTCATCTTTTGTAAATTAGCCATATTTTTGCAGATATTTAAATAATACTATTCGTAATTACTGTCCTCTATTAACAATATGGGAAAATCAGTGATATGTCTTGTAACTTCTGTGTACTCAGGAGAATTTTGTGGTATTTGTGAGAGAGTCTACCACTATAATTATTATCTTTTCCTGACATATGTGATTTCAAAACTGTACCCATCAAATACGGTGACCACATATCAAGTGTGTATGGAGTAGTTTGCAAGTCATAAGAAAGCCTAATGCTTGATAATCACAGAAACCTCAGATGTTTCTACCTTAAGTGTAATAGCTGAACTTCTTAAAGACCCAAACTACTGCTAGAGTTTCCAGCTCAGTAGCAGAATAGACTCTCTCGCACTCTGGCAATGAACAGCTAACAAAACTTTTAACACAAATCTCCATTTGAGTCATGTGATGCCTGTGACATCACTAGCTAGCTCACTGCTCCTATCATAAAGCTCATTCATAGTGATATCATGTTTTGGAATTAACATTTCGGAAAATAGGTTAGAAATTGTGTGTATGCCAAATTGTACAAGTATTTCTGTAAAAGCTCCTGGAAAATTGATCTGAGGGAATTACATTTTGCTGCAAGCAAGTGAGTCTCAACTTTACTTGCGATTGGGACACAAGTTGAAGTAATGAATTTAAAATTTATGTTAAGGCTGAACATGAACCCAGATCTCCTGCTTACTGAGTAGATGTGCTAATCACTACATCACTGTGACATTATGACTCAGACAGTTGCACAGACTACCCCAGTCTGATGCTCTCCCTAACACAATCCTCATTCAAGTCTTCAGCTCATTTTCCCCTTCTTAAATCCTCAGTGATGCCAGGGCTCTCAGATGTAGGAATAGCACCCAGTTTTGTACATAATGGGGACATCTTGTCTGTACCTCAGGTGTAAGTGATCTATTGGTCTGATGGAATTACATTTTGCTGGAGACATGTGAGTCTCAACTTTATCTACTTAAAACAGTATCAACGTTATCTACGTAAAACAATATCGACTGGGTTTACTTCAGTCTTGATTACTTCTTATGAAGTTCCATTCTGAGATGAAAATTAAGCAGCAGAAGGCAGCACTATTTGTGACAGTTTTGAAACCAAGGTTTCATTATTGTTAACTGACGTTTCTGCGAAGTTTACTTCCTGTTTGGATGGCAGACGATGTGGCTTAGTTAACACTTGATTTATGTTAGATGATACATTCTTACACATAGACAATATTTCATTGTATCGAATTAACAATTCATTAAGATTAGATGACATTTCATTGTTTTTAGTGCACAATTCATTACATTTACTGGATATTTTAACTAACTGAATTTAATAATATGTGGATGACATTTCACTAAACTGATTTGACATTTAATTTATATTCGAATGAAATTTCATTGCCGGCCAAAGTGGCCGTGTGGTTCTAGGCGCTGCAGTCTGGAACCGCGAGATGGCTACGGTCGCAGGTTCGAATTCTGCCTCAGGCATGGATGTGTGTGATGCCCTTAGGTTAGTTAGGTTTAACTAGTTCTAAGTTCTAGGGGACTAATAACCTCAGAAGTTGAATCCCATAATGCTGAGAGCCATTTGAATCTTTTTTTTTTTTTTGAAATTTCATTACTGCTTTCACTCAACAATTGATTTGATATTTCTGTTGAGTTGATAACTGATCTGACATTTCAGATAAGAATTCACTTTTAATTTCCTTAAAGCCTGTCTTTAGCAGTGCTTCAAACTCACAATAAACCCTTTAATTTGTTTTATAGCTGGAGGCTACATTAATATACTGATTATGAGTAGTATTTTCATTTTGGTGGACTTTCCTTTTTCTACCATAACTCAAATTTTGGCTGAATTCAAATGTGTGATATCACATATGTCAGTTTAACATTAGCACATAAGCAGCCATATTGCTGAACACAAACATTCTGAAAAGCTAACATTATTGGGTTGGAAAAATAAAGAAGTACTTGATAGTGCTAATGTAATGTTTCAAAGCAACAACTGTTATGCATGATAATAATAGCGATATTGGACTTCATAAAGAATATTAGATTGCAGGCTCGACTTGTGAAAATGAAAATGGATAAATGATGGCATGCAATCATGTATGACAAAACTAATCACTTCCAACAAATTTAGTTGGCTGCAACTTAGATAAAATCTTTAAAAGTTATTAATAGATGAAGTTAACTACGGTATTACTAAATGAAAACACAGTTGCAATAAATCGTTCTTATTGTTCAAACCAAATTATAGATACTAAAAGATGCAAGACCTTCCTGCTAGACAGTCTGGATACAAAAGCGAGAAAAAAGATGACATTCTTCTCCGTTTTTTACAAATATATAAAATGAACAAAAATCGAAAGCAGATATATGGTATGTAAGACAGCCAATCAGTTGCAGTAAATGTTAGTTTTCAATTAATCCTATGGTTTCATGGGATTTAAACTGTTTTCTTCAGAATGACAAGAAACCCGTGTACAATGCGATGACATAAATTATAATCAGAACATCATAGGATCATAGAGAAACTACTGCTAACAAAAGAGGAGGCATGTCACAAAAAGCATGAAATATGCTAACATAGGACAAGTAGTACTTACAAATTTCACATTAGCAAACATCCAGTTAGTAAAGTAATCTAATATCTCCGCATGAAATGTGTCAGCAACGATCTGAGCATTCAGTTGTTGAAGTTAAGACCCCTAAAATCAAGAAATTGTCACACGAGCACCAATGAACATGTCTTCTTGGCGGGATAAATAGGAAATAAGTATAAGTACATTGAAATAACTAACAGAATTGCCGAATTACACCATAAAAATTAACGAGTATAGAATAAACTGCTGAAGAAGATCAAATAAAAAAAAACATACTAGCATACTTTAAGAGCCTTATAGGACCATCAGTACAGTACCATACGGAAATATGATGTCTGTGCATAAGTGCATTATTACAAGTATAATTGATTACAAAGAGTTTAATGTCGCCTCCAATACATTATCGTAAGAAAAGTAACAAAGCTAGTGCATAAGCACGCTATTAAACATAATGACAGTGCAGAGCAAAAATTCATACGTCACCGTGTAGTAACAAACGTAAAAAGATTGGGTGGCATCAATATCTTAGTGCCATATAAACTGACAAAAGGAGCTGCATGCACAAAAATTATTTAATGGAATTGTGAGGGAATGAACCACTATCAAAGGCTACCCACGGTCGTATGAAGATTTTTTTGCGAGCAGTATGGTTTGAAACCATCGGAAAATTGTCTACAGTTGATCGCTTAGTAAATTTCTATCTTTGTGCTCTAAATGTTCATAAATTCTAATTCTTCCTGAAGGTCCATCCTACGCCCTTTGATTTCTCTTCGAAGAATAACTGTCTTCCAAATTTTTTAGTGTATGGTTGGCAATCAGTAGATGTTCAGCATACATAGAGTTCTGTATGTTTGCTGCCTTCTTTCCTAAAAGATGCTCTTTGTATCTCGTCCTCACAGCTTTGCCTGTTTGAGCAAAGTAATAGCAAGGGCAATTGTTGCATGTTAATTTATAGATACCTGAACTGTAAAACGAGTCGCTAGTATTTTCCACTGTATGGAAAAGCTTCTCTGCAAACTTTTGTCTGTAGAGAAAGAGTTATTACAGTTTTTTCTTCACTAGAAGACGTTTAATCCTATAAGAAACATTTCCTAAGAAGAGAATGCTTATCGATTTCTTATTGTGGGAGGAAAGGTCGTTTCACAAAACCGAAAATTTTGAGACGTTTTCTTTCTGAAGGTGTGATTTACCATGCCCTGGTCGTAACCGTTATTGACTGTGATCGAGTTAACGACATATAGGTGATTGACAGGCTATAAAGGGGCTGTTACAAGACGGTGCATGGCGGAATGAAAAAGCGACAGTTTACGAGCTTTCGGATGCATCGATCAGTGGGGATAATGTTATCTGAATAAGTTTGCTTAATGAAGATGCTGAAACTGAAAGAACCATTTTCTACAGAAATTGTTAAATCAAGAAAATTTAGTTCTCCTTTTTCATTCTGAAGTTCTTTCGTGAAGCAAATTTTCTCATGGAAGTTGTTGAATAACTTTAAAACCATCTCCAACTCGTCATCATTGCCGTCAAAAGCAATGATAATATGCTCAAAGTAACTCGTTTAAAAACGAATTTTTTGACGTAGTCGCAAAATGGAATTGAAGAATGTTCTTTCAACTCGTTGATGATGACACAAGCTAAAATACCAGCAAGTGGACTCCCAATAGCCAGTTTCAATTCACATTTGTTTCTGTCGAATGTGAGATAGTTATATTAGAGTGCAATTTCAGTAAATTGATGAGTTTACCAGTCTGTATTGTACTCATTATGTCACAGTTGGTTGCTCTCAAGGAGAGCTATAGACGTGTTGACAAGAACATTAGCATACAAGAGACCAATCTAGTATCAGCTTTGCACTGTATCATTTGAATTCTATCAATTAAATCTATAAATTTTTTAACAGAAAAGTTCAATCCGCTACAAAAGATGTAAGTTTTGCTTTAAACATAATGATTCGATCGCTGACATTGCGGAACATAGGAATTTGGTACACTAGTCAACATCATGAGTAGAGTTGCTGTAGTTGCTGACATCTGCACATGTGCATTGATGCAGTTGGCAAGCATGTCATATTTCGCCGAATATTGAGGGCTTATCTGCAACCAAATGTAAAGAGGCAAGATACGCAGAATTACCTGCAGATTTTTTATGACTTTTTACGGCGTAATAGCCTGATTTTCATTGTAAAAGAAAATTGAAATGCACAAAAAGAAGGCAAACAGGGACTCAACACCAAAAGAAACGTCCATGGAAACGGCAGAAGAAGTAATTACTAGTGCTTCACTGAAGAAGACCACTAATGAATACGAAATAAATTCCAAGATGGTAAGCGATTCTATTGAAAATGGAAAGCTGATTATGGTTTTTATATATTATTATATATTATTATTATTATTATGGTTTTTATATATTATTATATTATTATGGTTTTTATATATTATTATATATTATTATATGATTATGGTTTTTATATGTTGTATACAAAAGGCAACGCCCTGGCTGACTGACTCATCACTGTTCTGCCCAAACTGCAAACGATGTAAACTTGAAATTTGGTGAGGATGTTGATCTTATACTCTAGGCATCACTTAAAAAGAATTTTTTGAAATTTCGTCCTTAAGGGGATGGAACAGGGGATGAAACGTTTTTCAAAAATATATCGCTATCAAGACAAATTTGATGCTAGACCTACGGAAATTGGCATCTCATTTCTCGACCAGAAAGAAAACAAACACATTCTTCATTACTTTTGGAAATTCAGCTCTATTGGAGTAAAGAATTGGGTAAAAATTTGTTAAAAATAAATCGTTATTAAAGAATTACGAAAGACTTTTTAAAGCTGCAGCTATGAGATTTGGTGTTTGACTTCTCGGTTGGCCACAAAAAATAAGTGTTTCAGCGTTTTTGGAAATTCAACCCATAAGGGGGTGAAATAGGGGTTGAAAGTTTTGATGGGAATAGTTCATCTTGGAAACATTTTTTGGAGATGAACCTATGAAAATTTGAATTTAGTTTTCAAGTTGGAAATAAAAAAAATGTGTGTTTGGAAATTCGACACCTAAAGGGGTGAAACAGGGCCAGCTTGATTCACTGACTCATCAGCACCCAGCCCAAATCACTAAGGATTGGAACAGGGATCGTTTAAGAAGGGAGTGTTCGAAATCCCACTCCTACGGGCATGAAATGGGGGATCATAGGATTTTTGAAAATTTATCACTATTATGACAATTATGTAGTTATAACTACCAATAACGGTGTTTAAATCACTCAGAAATAAAAAAAAAACAATACTTGATTCATCATTTTCGAAAATTGAACAGTTTAGGAAGTAAAATAGTGGGTGAAAGATTTTTGGAAATAAATCGGTTTTAAAGAACTACTAAAGCGTTATTAAAGCTACAGCTACGGAAACTGGTATTTGACTTCTCGGTTAGAAATAAAACAATACATGTTTAGTTGTTTTAGGAAATTCAACCTGCTAAGAGAATGAAATAGGAGATGAAAGGTTTTATGAAGTTATTTCATTATGAAAACGTTTTCAAAGATAAATCTATGAAAATTTGTATTCGACATCTCTGTAAAAAAGTACATGTTTTTTTAAATTCACCCTGAAAGGGGCGAAATAGGGGATGAAAATCTTTTAGAAAATACTTTGCTACCTTTAAAAAAAATGAACGTTCCTGTCGTGTTCCTGCAGTTTCACCATTCTTCTTGGGACACCCTGTATAGTTCAATATATGGTACTCAAGTCACTATAACTGGGCCTTTAAGTCTGCAGAAGGTAAGAGGAAAATTATTGACCAACCTGTCAACATCAAGTACGCCAAGACCGAGAAACAAACCAGTATTGACAAGAATACGGAAATAGTATACTGTGACTTCCTGAGCCGAACTGTCCTGACATTTGAGTGCAGCGGAATGACAAAGCGCGGGTAACATAAGAAAAGCAAATAAGACGTGAGTAGAGACTGGCCGCGCCCGAATAAGAGTTCACCGTTTCTGCGCCATGCCATCTCGCTTGGTAACCGGGGAGAGAAAATGGCCGCCGTGAGAGAGCGGGCTTATGGGCGAGGCCGTATAACTCCCATGAAACGAGGCGCGTTGCGCGTGGGAGGCCAGTAAATGCCGCCATCACTCTCGCGCGGCAGCCATCCCAGCAACACATGGACTCATTGTTACCAACCACCTAGCCCACGCGTGTCACATATCACCGGCAGTGTTGCCAGCTGAAAAAGTTATGCCGCACTTTTTCTCTGCCCAAAGTACGATACATCTACGACTCTTACTGCTAAGCTGTCTCAACGACTTTTCCCTTCATTGTCAAAGCGTTCTTTGTGCAGTTTCCCTGTTTCTTGAAGACGTAATTTTCTTGCTGAGCTTGGAGCATAGATTGATATCCTGCCTATTGACGTTTCATTCAGTCGGCACGGAAATAATATCGGTACGTTTTTTCTTCGCCATGCTGTTTCATTTGCCGTAGCTACATTAATTTCAGCATCTACGTATGTGTAAAATGGTGAACATTAATGGAATATGAACCCTAGTTAAAGTCACCCCTCAAACAGATTTACAAAATCCCAGGAAATAACACAGTTTGTTTTTCCTGTCGATACATACGTCTCTCATAACATATTTCGTGGCCTAATAAATTTTCTTCAATAAAATACTCACAAGTGAATGGTCCTGTAAGACACGTTGAGACAACGAAAGAAATGCACAGTCAAAATTTTTGCTGCAAAGAGGCACTGCAAGTATTAAAAAAAATTAGCTGAAGATAGCCAAATTCGTAGCGCGCCAGGCGGCGGCAGAAATGTACTCCACTACTGGCGTTGTAGCAACTGCGCATGCGCAACTAGGCACGTAAACACGCTCGCGCGCGCCGCCGAGGTCGGCGGTATGTTTGTAAATCGGAGGCACGACACAACCCGATGGTAATTCGTAAAGGACGTTTCAGGTTACCGTTCGTTGATAGTTTATCCGATACTACAGTACACAGTTACTATTCTCTCGAATGAGCTCTCAGGTAGCATCTATTACAAATTATCAGTTGCTTTTTGCAGTATTGGTTAGTGTTGACAATACAGATAAAGCTGCATTGCCATTTATTTTCTTTCGTGAGGCATGCCTTGCTAATAGTACCTTTTTTTCCTTCCAGTTTGACAGTAATGTAGAATCCAATTAACGTTCTCAATTTAGCAACGATGAAAATGAAGACCGTGGTTTCCAGCCAAAATCACCTACTTCTCCTGAGGATGTACATATGTGTAATTTGTTAGTTGATTTTCTTGACATTCATTCGAATGATATAGACATTTAGTTTGAAATTGTGGATATCTTCGAAAGAATAGGAAATAACTATGACGATTCCATGAATTGTGGTTCGGACAGCGTCAGTTGTGCCAATAATAGTTTTGAAAAAGAATACCTTCCACGCCTAAAAAAACATGTACTGCAACAGCTTTTAGCGACATAGAAAAGGCAGTGAATATTGGTCAAACGAAGGACGGAAAAAACGCTTGAAGTTACGCAGTGAGCAAAGGCGTTTTTGTTTCGTAAAATCGGAGCTGTACAAATGGAAGAATGAGTTACATGAAGGAAGAAATACGCGCAAGCGGAAACCCGAAACCATCTGAATGAAACAGTGAGAGGCTACGCAACGTTACCGATGGAGGTCTACGAGACTGGGCCCTCCGAATTGCATCTGTCATGGACATTGCTAATTTCCAGGCTTCGTCGACCTGGATATGCCAGTTCAAGAAATTGTACAGAATAGGAACTCGCAAAATTACCATGTTTTCGACACGTAAACGTGTAGAGTAGCTGACAGTGATAGACAATGCTATAGAGAAATTCGTAGCTGACGTAAAGACGTAACTTGCTGTTATCCCCGCAAATGTTGTTTATAACGCTGGTCAGTCAGGTTTCGTGAAAGAACTGGGTGCACACCGCACTTTATCATTTCGGGTTGGAAAAAAAAAAAAGACGAAGTCGGTTGCCCAAACAATGAATGCAATGACAGAATCATTTACCATAATGCCAGTGATAAGTCTGAGTGGTTTACTGTTTCCGGAGCTGTATATCTGTTTTCAAGAACCGCAAGGCAAATTAGGACCAAAAATAAAAAAAACGGCCTTTTTAGTTGCAAAAACCTTGTAATTGACGTATCAAAATCTGGAAAAATGAGAAAGAATAATTTTCAACATTTTCGTTCTAAACGTTTTCCTACCAGCCGCAGAAACTAATTCATTGCTTTTGTTGGATTCATGGTCTGGATATAACCACGCCTCTGTTTTTGTGGAGGACGCCGAAAAATCTGTAGATGTAATCTGGGTTCCGCCTCGAATTCCTAGTGGGATTCGACGTCTCGATAAAGAATTTTTTCGACAGTAGAAAGCATTTTCTCGATAGTAGAAAGCAATTACAAGACAACATAATTACCGATACAGCCCTCTCATTTCAGCTTTATCAGCGAAAGAGTATTTTTAAGCTCCAGTCATTTGTGCATTACCAGTTTTCTTTGCCATGCTTTACGAATTTGATCAAGTATTCCTGGTATGCAGCGCAGTATGCAGGACAACAGCCGGGACCGTTTCTGACTTCATCCCAGTTCTGTATAAAGAAAACTAATGTTTACTGCGAAGTGCCTGACTGCATCAATTTTTCCTTTGTCCGGTGTGCCTGGTGCAAGAAAAATGTTTGGTTTTGTCCTTCAATAGACACTTCCCATTTTTGTGACGACTACAGGGAATAAACAAAGAACTGTTTCACTGATAGTCAAATGTACAACATTCGAACATTATTATAAGGAATGGCCTACAGGAATTGTTATAAAATGTAGTACTGAAAGACACATTTCATTTCAACATATTAGATGTCCTCATTGATGGAAGTAGTCTGTGACAACAAACACTGCTATGATTTTATTTTATCTGCTAGCCACTATTATCAGAATTACATGCGCAAGAATTGAATTGTCTGTATGAAGCTATTCAGAAAAAATGTTTGTATAGTTTAAGCTAGGTTTTCACCGGTGCAAACAAGCTAGCAAACACGAGCAAAAGAAAATTATGTCTGGTTTATCCGATAAGCCTCTTGCAGGTCTTTCAACTGGACGCCACTACAGCTACTTACGTGTCGCTCTGCTACGGTCGCAGGTTCGAATCCTGCCTCGGGCATGGATGTGTGTGATGTCCTTAGGTTAGTTAGGTTTAAGTAGTTCTAAGTTCTAGGGGACTGATGACCACAGATGTTAAGTCCCATAGTGCTCAGAGCCATTTGAACCATTACGTGTCGCTAACCTTCCCCAGTTTCCTAATCGGAAAATTGAGACCTGCAGTTTAACGTGAATTCGGACCACATGTCTTTCGTGGCCACTGCAACATCTGTGAAAAATGAATACCCGGTTAAAAATCATAGAGAAAAAGTTGTGTCTGAACGGGATTTGATCCCGCGCTCTCTGGATGATGTAACGCGCACTTTGTCACTAGACCATTTTGGTTTTAGAAAAAAAATCAAAATATGACCATTAGACCTTACACACGTAGTGGAAACGCTATCCATGTCACGTCTTTAGATGATGTTCGACGTCGGTAATTAATGCTCTGCTTATAAATTTCCCCTCAATGATTATGAGAATCCATGGAAAAATGGCAGCTGACATACAAGGGAAGTTTTGGACCAGTGCTAAGGAGAGATGGCGAAGCAATTCCGTGTAAAGTGCACGATCTCCTATCATGTCACGCTTCCATACAAATTGAGATGCTTACATTCTTCCTTCCCTGCGCCATTTTGCATACTCCGTGAAGAATAGAACGTTCACCATGCAAAATAACCCTCACTGAATAGCAATGTTTCACATTGTGGCTGTAACAAGATAGAATTGTATTCCGTATGCCGAATATTAGCTCCGAAAAGGCCGGCCGATGTGGCCGTGCGGTTCTAGGCGCTACAGTCTGGAACCACGTGACCGCTACGGTCGCAGGTTCGAATCCTGCCTCGGGCATGGATGTGTGTGATGTCCTTAGGTTAGTTAGGTTTAAGTAGTTCTAAGTTCTAGGGGACTGATGACCACAGATGTTAAGTCCCATAGTGCTCAGAGCCATTTGAACCAACCAGCTCCGAAAACTGAAAACCAATAAAACAGCGTTCATAGGAAGTGTTTACTACGTGTCCTCTTCCGATTCCTCTAAACGATTCTACCCATATACAAACGAATGATAATGATTTTTTTGCAAATGCTCATTCGCACGTGTTCGCTTCCATTTGCTCCATAGTAAACTAGGCTTTAGGTGCTTAAAATTGGTGTCTGTGAACTTCGGAGAATTCCGCTACGCGGCGCTGCGTGAGTGATTCGCCGAATCGCGCTCTAGGCGGGCAGGGCTCTACAAACCGACGTTATAAGCTGTTCTTCGAGCGGCAGAAATGTGTACCGTAACTTTAACATTTTTAACAAAATACTTGCAGTGCTTCTTAGCAGCTAAAACTACGGCAGTGCATTTCTTTCGTTGTCTTCTTCCTGTGTAAAAAATTTCAGGGTGGGTTTCGATATGTCTTATTGGACCATTCCCTTGTCAGTAATGTTAGTAATCGTTGTGTGAATGTTCATTGTCAAATACAATGGAAGTTAATAGGCATCTATGATTATTACCTCCTTCTTCACAGAAATCGATTACATAGACGCTAGACATTTATAATTTTGCTGTTTTTGTACATTTAGAACAATATTACTTATTGATAAAAAGCATCTCACAGCACAGGATGTATTGAAACACTCACACTGTTTTTTGCAGTGTGTGGCTGGCGCCAGGGAGAACAAATACTGCTCGTCCCCTCTTTCAGGCGACGCCCATTATCGACAGAAAGCGTCGGTTTGTTTCCTGTAAAACTGAATTCTACATTCCCATTCGATAGCGACTTTCCCAAATAGTCTAGTGCGAGATTCGTTTTATCGTTATGTGTTAACAGGGGCAGAGAAACACATACAATAACCAACAATCCAGCAACGACTGACTAGCGCTGCTGCATGGCGGTAGCAGTCAGCGAGGGTCAGGGTGGTGCTGTCGCTACTGGAATGCCCATTATTATTCGTGCATTACGGTCTGTATTAATAAAAGCACTTTCTGTCGACTATGAGCTTCGCATGGGGTTGAGCAGTATTTGTTGGGGTGAGTCCGGATATACATTACAAAAACAAAATTGCAAACATCTGCTGAAAGAGCAGGATGAACGCGCTTAACGACTTAAAAGAGTGACATGCTAGACAGGAGGTGGACCGGAGCGGCACCAAATAATTCCCAGATAATGTTTAGGAATGTCTTCTTACAAGGGAACCTCCCCATCGCATCCCTCTCAGATTTAGTTATAAACTGACAGAGTGGATAGGCCTTGAAAAACTTAACACAGATCAATCGAGAAAACAGGAAGAAGCTGTGTGGAACTATGAAAAAAATAAGCAAAATATACAAACTGAGTAGTCCATGCGCAAGATAGGCAACATCAAGGACAACGAGAGCTTTGGAACGCCGTGGTCCCGTGGTTAGAGTGAGCAGCTGCGGAATCAGAGGTCCTTGGTTCGAGTCTTCCGTCGAGTGAAAATTTTACTTTCTTTATTTTCGCAAAGTTACGATCTGTCCGTTCATTTATTGACGTCTCTGTTCACTGTAATAAGTTTAGTGTCTGTGTTTTGCGACCGCACCGCAAAACCGTGCGATTAGGAGACGAAAGGACGTGCCTCTCCAATAGGAACCGAAAACATTTGATCGCAAGGTCATAGGTTAACCGATTCCTCCACAGGAAAACGCGTCTGATATATTCTATACGACACTGGTGACGGCACGTGCGTCACATGACAGGAATATGTTGTCAACCCACCTAACTTGCACACTTGGCGAATGGGTAAAAAGATTCTTCTACCTTGCACGATTTAGGTTTTCTTGTGGATGTGATAATCACTCCCAAAAAAGTGATGAAAACATAAGAGTTTGTCAGATAAACTGCAACAAATGAATGCAACAGTTTCACAGTCGCACAGTTTTCCCTGTGCTCTGTCAAAACATATGTTTTTTACGTTTTCAAATGTTTCTGTGTGTAGACCGTCAAATCCTGCATATGCCCAAGCAAATCTGAACATGGCCTGGAATTTTGGAGAGAGAAGTTAATAATGTGTGAGTGCCTGAACTTTGGTAATTGTCTGAAAATAAAAAATTAAACTTTTCACTCGAGAGAAGATTTAAACCAAGGACCACTCGTTCCGCAGCTTCTCACACTAACCACGGGACCACGGCGCTCGTAAGCTCACACTTTCCTGGATGTTGCTTACCTTGCGCATGGACTACTCAGTTTGTATATTTTGCTTATTTTTTTCATAGTTCGACACAACTTCTTCCTGTTTTGTCGATTGATCTGTGTTCAGTTTTTCAAGGCCTGTCTCTGTGCCAACTTATAACTAAATCTGAGGGGGGTGCGATGGGGAGGTTCCCTTGTTAGTATTTCACTATAAGGCAACCACGGTATCTCGCAACTCGTTACAGGGTTTGGTTTCGTGCCCAGATTAGCTTTGTATCTCTATTTCACTGGAAGTACCGCAAAACAGTGGAAATATCGACGGTATGCTCCGTGTGAGGCATATGTGGAAACAAGCTCGTTCCATTCACTCGCGGTACCTGCTATTGACAACAGTAATGCGCACTTGTCCGCCCTCAAGCTTTCATTCAGTACTGCTCGGTTTGTGTCAAGTTTTCCTTTTACTGCAGCATTAGCTATACGTTAACAGTGACGAACAATTGTATGGATACTTTCATTGATAAAGAGGTGTTTCATAGACATGCCGTGTGTGTTCACTGAGTGCAATGGAACAGCGGCTTTGCGACACTACACTGATCTGTTCCCACAGCATTGGCAACCACCTCACAGTACTTTCATATCTGTACACAGGCGCCCAAGATAACCTGAATATTTCGTGTTACGGTGGTTGAATTTTACAAATTATATCACTGTTATGAAGATACTTGAAATGCCTGCGCTAGCAGGCCAGAGAGGATTAGGTTGTGGAAAGGGGCCAAAGTGAGTTCCTGTCAGTTGCACTCAACATACAAACTTTATTTGTCCACACATAATATTACACAAGAATGTAAAACACTCAAAGTTGTAATGGATCTCCTTTGATTAACTTTAGATCGGCTGAAGGCCACACTCAAAATCCAAGACGCAAGTCTTGAGTAAGAAATTGACATATAAGGTTCTTCTGGAGGTGTCACCCAAAAATGTTTTCTAAATCTTAAATCTAAATAGGCTGAAGGCCTTAGCACTTTAATCTTAACGGAACTCGGCTGGAGGCCGCATATTAAGCAATAAGAAGTGTCTCAATCCAAAGGCAGAAGGCCTTATCTTAAAACAATCCAAGCAAATTCGGATGAAGGCCCCATACAAAAACGTCACAACTGTATGCCTTAAGGGTAAGACAAGAACATTAGTTTAAGAGATATTAAAACTCGGCTGAGGGCCACACATCAACACAATAATTTAACGGCTCAAGGCCTTAAAAGATTTAATGTAAGTGGTTCAAATGGCTCTGAGCACTATGGGACTTAACTTCTAAGGTCATCAGTCCCCTAGAACTTAGAACTACTTAAACCTAACTAACCTAAGGACATCACACACATCCATGCCCGAGGCAGGATTCGAACCTGCGACCGTAGCGGTCGCGCGGTTCCAGACTGTAGCGCCTTTAACCGCTTGGCCACCCCCGGCCGGCAGATTTAATGTAAAATTCGTCCGAAGGCCTCTATAATAACAACAATCTCATGCTTTAAGGGCAAGACAAGAACATTAATTCAGGATATATAAAACTCGGATCCGTCTCGAACTGACTTCTGACGCATTGCAACTCCAACTAATCCACGGTGCCAATGTCACCATGTATATGTCCACCCCCGGAAGCTGCGGCAGCTGAGTGGTCAGCACGACAGAATGTCATTCCTAAGGGCCAGGATTCGGTTCCCGGTTGGGTCGGAGATTTTCTACGCTCCGGGACTGGGTGTTGTGTTGCCCTAATCATCATCATCATTTCATCCCCATCGACGCGCAAGTCGCCGAAGTGGCGTCAAATCGAAAGACTTGCACCCGGCGAACGGTCTAGCCAGCGGAAGGCCCTAGTCTCACGACATTTACATTTATTTTCCAAGTACATACTCGTATATATACACAGGGTGAGTCCGGAGGAAAGGTACATGCTTTGAGGGGAGATAGTACTAGTGATTCTGCACAAAGAACTTCATATGGACGTATGCCCTATATCGAATGGTTTCAGAGATAAAACACATTTAATATCACTTTTGTACGTTTTTCTTGAATAACTCGAAAAACGCACCATCCAGCGAAAACGTGTCACGGTACAAAATAAACTATATTAAATTTCCTACAAAAAGGATGCTATTCATTTTTTTCTCTAGAACTAAAGGATTGTGCGAAGACAGCGCGAGAGTGTTAAAAAACTCGCTCGACGCGCATGCGCTGTAGCTTACGTAGTTTTTGTAGGCCTATTTGAGGTAGTTTCCTTACTTCATAGACCACAAGTGTCCGTATCAAACTGTTAGTCTCACCTTGCTCTACACTACTGTGGTACATTGTAAAGAGTGACAATTTTTGATAGTACAGAAAATAAACAACAATGAATATTGAATATGTTCTATCTCGGAAACCATTCGGAGTAGGGCATAAGTCGACATGAAGCTTTTTATTCAGAATCACTATCACCCCTCAAAGCATGTACCTTCCCTCCTGACTCACCTTGTATATATACGATTATATACAGGGTGACAATTATTGGAAAAAGAAACGTAAATTAGGTACAAACTACGGCGTGCACACACTACAGGACGGTACATTGATAGTGACCGGGCCAGATATATCGCGAAATAAGCATCAAACGAAAAAACTACAAAGAACGAAACTCGTCTAGCTTGAAGGGGGAAACCAGATGGCGCTATGGTTGGCCCGCTAGATGGCGCTGCCATAGGTCATACGAATATCAAAAATGGTTCAAATGGCTCTGAGCACTATGGGACTTAACTTCTGAGGTCATCAGTCCCCTAGAACTTAGAACTACTTAAACCTAACTAACCTAAGGACATCACACACATCCATGCCCGAGGCAGGATTCGAACCTGCGACCGTAGCGGTCACGCGGTCCCAAACTGAAGCGCTTAGAACCACACGGCCACACCGGCCGGCCATACGAATATCAACAGGGTTTTTTAAAATAGGAACTCCCATTTTTATTGCATATTCGTGTAGTACGTAAAGAAATATGAATGTTTTAGTTGGGGCACTTTTTTCGCTTTGTGATAGGTGGCGCTATAGTAGTCACAAACATATGGCTCAAAATTTTAGACAAACGGTTGGTAACAAGTAGGTTTTTTAAATTAAAATACAGAACGTAGGCACGTCTGAACATTTTATTTCGGTTGTTCCAATGTGATACATGTACCTTCCTGAATTTATCATTTCTGAGAACGCATGCTGTTAGAGCGTGATTACCTGCAAATACAACATTAATGCAATAAATGCTCAAAATCATGTCCGTCAACCTCAATGCATTTGGCAATACGTGTGACGACATTCCTCTCAACAGCGAGTAGTTCGCCTTCCGTAATGTAATAGTCACAAAAGTATCACAAAAGTATCACGTAACATTCCGCCAGGGCGGACGGTATTTGCTTTGTGATACATTACCCGTGTTAAAATGGACCGTTTACCAATAGCGGAAAAGGTCGATATCGTGTTGATGTATGGGTATTGTGATCAAAACGCCCAACGGGCGTCTGTTACGTATACTGTTCGGTATCCTGGACCACATAATCCAAGTGTTCGGACCGTTCGCCGGATAGTTACGTAATTTAAGGAAACAGGAAGTGTTCAGCCACATGTGAAAAGGCAACCACGACCTGCAACAAATGATGATGCCCAAGTAGATGTTTTAGCTGCTGTCGCGGCTAATCCGCACATCAGTAGCAGACAAATTGCGCGAGAATCAGGAATCTCAAAAACGTTGGTGTTGAGAATGCTACATCAATATCAGTTGCACCCGTACCATATTTCTATGCACCAGGAATTGCATGGTGACGACTTTGAACGTCGTGTAAAGTTCTGCCACTGGTACAAGAGAAATTACGGGACGATGACAGATTTTTTGCGGGCGTCATATTTAGCCAGGAAGCGTCATTCACCAACAGCGGTAACGTAAACCGGCATAATGTGCCCTATTGGGCAACGGAAAATCCACGAAGGCTGCGACAAGTGTAACATCAGCGACCTTGGCGGGTTAATGTATGGTGCGGCATTATGGGAGGAAGGATAATTGTCCCCCATTTTATCGATGGCAGTCTAAATGGTGCAATGTATGCTGATTTCCTGCGTAATGTTCTACCGATGTTACTACAAGATGTTTCACTGCACGACAGAATGGCGACGTACTCCCAACACGATGGATGTCCGGCACATAGCTGGCGTGCGGTTGAAGCGGTATTGAATAGCATATTTCATGACAGGTGGGTTGGTCTTTGAAGCACCATACCATGGCCCGAACGTCCACCGGATCTGACGTCCCCGGATTTCTTTCTGTGGGGAAAGTTGAAGTATATTTGCCGTCGTGATCCACCGACAACTCCTGACAACATGCGTCAGCGCATTGTCAGCGGATGTTCGAACATTACGGAAGGCGAACTACTAGCTGTTGAGAGGAATGTCGTTACACGTATTGCGAAATGCATTGATGTTGACGGTTATCATTTGAGCATTTATTGCATTAATGTGCAATTAGCAACTGTTCGTCTAAAATTGTGAGCCATATATTTGTGACTATTACAGCTGATATCCGTTTGACCTATGGCAGCGCCATCTAGCGGGCCAACCATAGCGCCATCTCGTTTTCCCCCCTCAAGCTATACAAGTTTCGTTCTTTGCAGTTTTTCCGTTTGACGCTTATTTCGTGAGATATTTGGCCCGGTCACGAGCATTGGACCACCCTGTATATACAGGGTGAGTCACCTAACATTACCGCTGGATATATTTCGTAAACCACATGAAATACTGACGAATCGATTCCACAGACCGAACATGAGGAGAGGGGCTAGTGTAATTGATTAATACAAACGATAAAAAGATGCACGGAAGTATGTTTTTTAACACAAACCTACGTTTTTTTAAATGGAACCCCGTTAGTTTTGTTAGAACACATATGAACAAATACGTAATCAGTGCCGTTTGTTGCATTGTAAAATGTTAATTACATCCGGAGATTTTGTAACCTAAAGTTAACGCTTGAGTTTCACTCCTCCGCTGTTCGATCGTGTGTATCGGAGAGCACCGAATTACGTATGGATCCAAAGGGAACGGTGATGGACCTTAGGTACAGAAGAGACTGGAACAGCACATTACGTCCACATGCTAACACCTTTTTATTGGTCTTTTTCACTGACGCACATGTACATTACCATGAGGGGTGAGATACACGTACACACGTGGTTTCCGTTTTCAATTACGGAGTGGAATAGAGTGTGTCCCGACATGTCAGGCCAATAGATGTTCAATGTGGTGGCCATCATTTTCTGCACACAATTGCAATCTCTGGCGTAATGAATGTCGTACACGCCGCAGTTCATCTGGTGTGATGTCGCCGCAGGTTGCCACAATACGTTGTTTCATATCCCCTGAGGTTGTAGGCACATCACGGTACACATTCTCTTTTAACGTGCCCCACAGAAAGAAGTCCAGAGGTGTAAAGTCAGGAGAACGGGCTGGCCAATTTATGCGTCCTCCACGTCCTATGAAACGCCCGTCGAACATCCTGTCAAGGGTCAGCCTGGTGTTAATTGCGAAATGTGCAGGTGCACCATCATGCTGATACCACATACGTCCACGCGTTTCCAGTGGAACACACTCTATTCCACTCCGTAATTGAAAACGGAAAACACGTGTGTACGTTTACCTCACCCCTCATGGTAATTTACATGTGCGTCAGTGAAAAAGACCAATAAAAAGGTGCTAGCATGTGGACGTAATGTGCTGTTCCAGTCTCTTCTGTACCTAAGGTCCATCACCGTTCCCTTTGGATCCATACGTAATTCGGTGCTCTCCGATACACACGATCGAACAGCGGAGGAGTGGTACTCAAGCGTCAACTTTAGGTTACAATATCTCCGGGTGTAACTAACATTTTACAATGTAACAAACGGAACTGATTACGTATTTGTTTATATGTTCAGATGTGCTAACAAAACTAATGGGGTTCCATTTAAAAAAACGTAGGTTCGTGTTAAAAACATACTTCCGTGCATTTTTTTTATGGTTTGTATTAACCAGTTACACTAGCCCCTCTCCTCACGTTCGGTCTGTGGAATCGATTCGTCAGTATTTGATGTGGTTTACGAAATATATCCAGCGGTAACGTTAGGTGACTCACCCTGTATATATGATGTCTGTTCCATTGGACAGGTGCGACAGAACAGGTACCGCTCACATAGATAAACATTCTGCCATAGCCTTCACTGGAAGACTACGCTCTGTACCCACATGTAGTGGGGCTAATGAACACGAATGCGTATTAGTGCAGTGCAGGAACTGCCCCGCGTCCAAACGCACTTGCACCACTCTGGGACTGTGTGCTCGCTGGCACGTGTGCGCGGCAGGGGAGCTCCACCATCGCTGCGGGGAGGCTGTTTCATTTAACCGAATGGGCGTCTCGTGCTCGCGGGTCGCTGCCTCTGGAGTGCCTGAGTGATTACCTGCCCCGACAGCGACTCTCTGCAAACAGAACGGGCCCACGTGGCACTAGGAAATGTTGCCTCTCCTATTTTGTGCTAGTTGAGAAACCTGGCGTTGCCTGGGTATTTATTTATTCCAATCTTCTATTAGTGCATCTTCTCCTCCTTCCTCTCTCTGTCCGTCTTCTCCACACCTCTTCATGTTTGTTTCATATTCGTCTCCTCCACCCCCTCCCCTCTCAGACCATCTCCTCCACCCTCGCCCCTTCATTATCCATCACCAGTATCACCCACACCTCCTCCCTCACCCCAAACGGAGGTTGGTCGGTTTTACCCCCAGAGTATTTTTTTTCCAGGTAATAACTAATACATGTACCAAGTTCGGTTGAAATAGATCCTTTGCCTTAGGAGGAGGTCTTAAATGTAATCGTATGTCACACATATTGCACACATATAGTCTGACCCTCCACTGTTTTGCACCATACGACTCCAAAGAGGAGGATAAATTTTCCTGCGGTGTTCAGCAACGTGACTTGACCTTAGGTCCTTAAAGACGTTGGCTGACTTACTGGCTCGCTGCAGCGCTCATTCTCGCGACAAGGCTGACTCAGTGAACAGCACAAATAAGAATGGTTCAAATGGCTCTGAGCACTATGGGACTTAACATCTGAGGTCATCAGTCCCCTAGAACTTAGAACTACTTAAACCTAACTAACCTAAGCACATCACACACATCCATGCCCGAGGCAGGATTCGAACCTGCGACCGTAGCGGTCGCGCGGTTCCAGACTGAAGCGCCTTTAACCGCGTGGCCACACTGGTCGGCACAAATAAGAGACAAGTTGCACTTCACACTCTTAAAAGAAATCCAAGTCAACTAAATGTAGGAAATAAATGCGAAGAGGTCTTTTTTGGAAACTTTCGTGTCACCTCTTCGCATCCACACCCTCACCCTTAGTGGTAGTGAGGGAATCTTACTCCCACACTGTTTTGATACAAATAATGAATCATGTACATTGACTGACACTGCTACATGTCATCCGGAGCTATGTTTCAACGTTACCATATTTTCCATCCCACCTCCTTCTTTCCAGGGGAATGAAATGACAATAAAGGAAGGAAAATAATGGAGGTCAGAGCACACTGTTATAAAGCATTTTTGTGACACAATACAGTTAATAGCAGTACTTCAACGGTTCACGGGCGTCGCGTCGAATGGTGCTGTGAAGGCTGCACAATATTTCAGAAACAAAGCTGCTCGTCATCATTAGGTAAGCACGTGAAGATGACGAGCAGTTGTTTCTTTGAAATATTTCACAACACTATCCGCCGTAGCGCCTGTGAACCAATGAAGCAGTTACTACGTCAGGGAATTCTCAAATAACGCAATAGCAATACTAGTCTTACTCCAAGGTAATTCTCGCCTTGTGACACAACTAATAGTAATACTGGGATGCTGTTACCTAGCATTCTCGCGACGTGAAGCAGTTACTAGTAATACTAATCGGACTCCAAGGTAATGGAGGTCAAAGCATTTTGTAATGTAGCACAGCGGCAAAAAAAGAAAAAAAAGACAAAGAAAAACCAAACATAGGAATGAGCGAGAAACGAATAATCCACGAGTGAGCAGCGAATGTAGTGGTGCTTGGTGTCTGCGGCTGTTGTAACCTGGATGGTGTGTTTCCACGCTAAAAACGAAGTAAACGTTGGCAACCCTGACCCACTCGTGCTACTTCTTTTTGGTGGGGCAAGGACGATTTTTAGCTCTAGGGTTTTCCTCTCCAAATGGTGCCATCAGGAGGATATGCAGATAAACGTTTCTTTCTGTGACCAAGCGAGTTATGAATAAATTTTGAACGAAACTAGATTTCCTTAATGGTCAACGCTATAATGAGACTTTTAATAAGAGTGATGCATGGTATCTACATAATTATTCTGAAATCACCACCTGATACATCTATCCTTCCGTAACGCGCTACTAGCCTAATTTCAGAAATTCGCACTTGCTTAATTTACTAAGAGATTTGCATATTAATTCTGTTTTCTAGCTTAATATACATGTAATCGATTAGATTCATAATTTAGTCAGCTGTGAAGGTCTGTGTAGAATTTGGTAATTTGAGTTATGACATGCTCTTTCTTGGAAAAGGAGGGAAGGATTATTGGGATTTAATGTCCCGTCCAGATTGTGGTCGTTAGAGATGGAAAATGAGCTCGGAATGATACAAGGATGGAGAAGGAAATAGGCAGTGCCATTTCAATGGAACCATCCCTGCATTTGCCATTGCGAATTGGGAAAATGACAGAAAACCGAAATCTGGATGGTGGAATACGGATAGGAAGAGTCATTCTCCCGAATGCGAGACAAGTGGGCTAATCATTGTGCCATCTCGCTTGGCTGCACTTTACTAGTATTGAATGGATGTTACTGTAGATTTGGCCTCACCAAAATGATCATGAATAAGTCTGCAAAAATCTGAGATCTGCAGTAGGCTACTATGTCGTGCGCTGTGCGATAGCTTTTTATTCTCTGGATGAAAATATTTTTGAGAAGAGTGAGCGCAGACTTAAGAGTCCGAGAAGATGACACAGTTTCAATATGGTACTGTATGACGGCAACGAAGTCCCTCTAAGGACTGTGAGCTCTGCCTTCATTGCCGTACTTTAATATGGCAGCTTGCGTTTACATCTTACGGAAGTATATATGTTCAGACATGGGCAGTCGTAATGTAGAGACGACTTATCGAATGCCCGGTGCTGCCTCTATCTATTCATTGTTACTGAATTCTTATGCGTGCCAATAATTAGACGTGAAACATATTACAGAAAGTTTCGGGATGTCGGATGACAAGACGTTGTCTGAAAATTTGGTCTTTTTAATTATGAGCCGCACCGGATTAGCCGAGCGGTCTAAGGCGCTGCAGTCATGGACTGTGCGGACGATCCCGGCGGAGGTTCGAGTCCTCCCTCGGGCATGGGTGTGTGTGTTTGTACTTAGGATAATTTAGGTTAAGTAGTGTGTAACCTTAGGGACTGATGACATTAGCAGTTAAGTCCCATAAGATTTCACTCACATTTAATTAAGAAATTTATGCTTAAATACGTATTTGAGCGACAAGTGTAGAGTCGGTTTGTTGCTTTCCACAAATCATGAATTTGTTGGCAATGACTTTATGACACCAAGACGTAAAGTAAGTACCTTCTACTGTACCTCATTATGGCTTTGTTGAAAGGTGTAAGTTGGCGATTAATAGGATGTGCTTCTGTCATCCTAGTATGACCGTACTGGATCACAGTATACGTTCATGGAAGTGTTGTAATCTGCATGCCATGTTTATCCTGCTGTGTACCTTAATGTTTCTCTCACATTTTGCGACTAGTTGATTTATGGGTGCTGAATAACAAGTTACATTCAAAAGATGCAAGGTTTTTAATATTTCGCTGCGGTCGAGACTACTTTTAGGATTCACTTAATTACTAGCGAACTGCGCCGCCTTTGGAAGGGTAGCACTAAGTATCTACGGCTCGAGGACTTGTCAGGCGTAGTGGTAACAAATTATGTACGAAGGTGATGATAAGTGAAGTTCCAGTTTCAAAACGCTTTAAAGAAAGAAGAGAGCTCAAATTCTAACCGAGGGTACTATCGATAAAGGGGGAAATGTTATGGAAACAAAAATATTTAACAAAAATTTTACCACTAAACGATGCTGCAAGTGTCATAACAAAATGGGTTCGGCTACAAATGACAGATGAATTACACTAGGACGCTTATGGGGCCAGTTGTACGTTAAACCAACTGCAATCGGCAATGTGCATAGTCACAAAAGTTTTGCATTCAACAGTTGTGACACTGTTAATTAGGTAAGCCCATCCATCACGGCGAGGTCATACCACATCAGGTACTTGACGTCAAAAACCGCACAAAAAGCATGAACGCCAGCGGTTTTCAGTTGTTCTGAATCCCAAACTCGCATAAAATACAACGGTGCAACAGGGTTTTAATTCTCCTGAGACAAAAAAATCGTATAAAAAGCAAGAATGCAATCGGTTTTTAACTGTCGTCAGACCGACGGACATATTCAGCATGATGTCCACCACTTTCTGCCACAAGCTGAAATCGATATAGCATATTCCACAACAAATTGGAGCGTCTCAGGCGTCACGTTCAGAACAGAGTTGCGTAAGGCATGCCTTCAATTCAGCTATCAGCAAATTTGTAACCGGAGCGTTGAACGTAGTATGTTTCAGATAAACTTTTTGCCAGAAGTCACACGGATTAAGATTGGGTGATATGGATGGCCAAGCTGTAGGGAAATAACAGACAATAATTCTAGAATTTCCGAAATGCCTCTGCAGCGGCTTTCTCACTTGCTGTGCAATGTGCGGAACAACGGTGTCTTGCGTAAAGATGAACCTTTTACATATCAATGCTGCTGAAGAGTTGGAATGGCGTTAGCGCGTGGAAAACTCTCATAGTATTTACAAGTAACAGGACCCATCTTCTACAACAAATATGATCCTGCGATAAACGATGCCGTCCACCCGCACCACACACTTACCTTTGCAGAATGAAGAGGCACCGGTTGATGAGTGAGCGCATTTTCCGTTGCCCATATTCTGCAATTCTGTGCATTAACTTGTCGCTGAAGATGGAAATTGGCATCGTCTGTCCACAGAATGATGGCCGTTTATTGGCCCTTCGATGCGAACAAGAAATTCTAGAGCAAACATTCGTCTCACTGGCATGTCAGCATGAAACAATTCATGAATATGGGTAACTTTGCTCTTCGAAAGAACCCATCTTTTCGAATTTTGTCATTATTATCTCTAGATCCTTGGTAGACTTCGGACTAATGCCCTTTTTCAAACCCTTGAGTGCCCGGAACTTCTGCAGAGCTACTGGCGCATAGTCACTGTTGGTGTAGAAGAACCTTACCAGCGGCACGCGATCCTGCATTGAGACGGTCATTCCAGCATATCAGATACAAGCTAAGGAACAGCCGTGTACCTCGAGTCTTTTATTTTCATCTAGTGGTAAATTTTTCATTAATTCTTTTTGTTTCCATTAATTACAATCACCATGTATAAACGGTAAACCTTCCTCGTAAATCAGTCTGTCAGTCAGCGAACACCGTATCAAAATCCGGACGGACGTAGCCTACAAATTTTGTTAAGACACTCTAAGGCAAAAAAAGTAGGAAAAAAAAGCGACGCACCACGAAGAAATTTTCCAAATGGTAGACGTGTTGTACAGACAAAGAAATGTTTATAATTTAGGAAAAATTGGATGGTTTATTCGCTAATTGAGGAAATCAGTAACATGTTGTTCAACCTCTGGCCTTTATGCAAGCAGTTATTTGACTAGGAATTGATTGATGGAGCCGTTGGATCTCCTCCTGAGAGATATCGTGCCGACTGACGTCCAAATGGCGCGTTAGATCATCAAAATCCCGAGACGTTAGAGGGCCATAATAGGGTTAGGAAACCAAGAAAACAAGCAGTAGAAACTATCGCTCTGTGCGGGCGGATATTATCTTGCTCAAATGTAAGCCCAAGATGGCTTGCCTTGAAGGGCAACAAAATGGGGCGTTTAGTATCCTCGACGTACCACTGTCCTGTAACTGAGTCACAGATGACAACCAAAGAGGTCTGCTAGGAAAAGAAATGGCACAACAGACCATCACGCCTGCTCGTTGGGCCATATGGCAGGCGAAAGTCGAGCTGGTTTCCCACCACCTTCCGCAGCGTCTTGTTGCTCATGGGGGCTTATTTTGAAGCCGGGCTGATCATTGAAGTCAGTTATACACCAGTCTACAAGATTCCAGGCCGGATGTGCCCCATACCACTCAGAGGGTCTCGTTGCTGTACGGAGATCAATGGCGGTGAATGAGGCCCCGTGAACTCAGCCCCCTTTCTGTGAGCCACCTATTAATGGTTCTTGTGATCACTGATACAGCAGTTGCCCGTCGGATTGATGATAATGTGTTTGCCCATGGTACACGCATTCCTGCCATCATAGTCGGATAGTGGCAGGGTTCCTATTGACATGTCGAGCGATTCGCTGATTACTCCAACCGGCTTCTTTAAGGTCAGTTACACGTCCTCCTGATATGTTGACGTCTTCGTATAATGTTCACGCGCCTGTCTGCGAGGCATTGCTACTGTCCAACTGAGTACACTGAATGAAATTTACAAACCCTGTATGCACTGGTATCGACATGCTTTGTCAGGAGCGAGGTGAAATTGCGCTGTTGCGGCACACATTCATCGACCGCCAAAGTTTACAACTTTGCATTTTCCCTCGACACCTGTAAGAATATAAATTTGTGACCAATTTCCATACGTTCTTCATACGCAGTCGGTTTTTTTTTTTCATGAAATGTATTTATAACAGCTCGAGAGGTCTCTGTCTTCCCCTTTATGCTATTTATTGCTTATGATAAGAGTGCTTTTAGCTTGGTCAGTTGTATGTGACCGTTTACTAACGCTTTTCTCCCAGTATCCCCAAAACTAAATCTATACTCCATAGTATTAGGACATAGGCTATACATTGTAACACGATTGGTGCAGATCGCGTCTCGATCCTGTATCAGTTCACTTAGATTTTATTTAATATATAAGGCGAGTATTACTGATTGTTGGCTGGTGGCTGGAAGGTTGAAATGCGAAGTTGCGGACTGACGGACGTCCCACGTCTACTATGGAGCTGCAGCTAGAAGTCTTTGCTCAAGTTAGGTGGAAATTCTGGGGTGGTTCTCACTCAGAAGTTGCGGTTTCCGGCACTTGATCCCCGATGCACGACAGCAGTGGTGCCTTTGGCCCTGAGTATATTTGTAGCATGGATCTCAACAAGAATCCTGCCTTTCCACTCCAATGTCGGGTGAAAAATTTTGCTCCATCTCGAAAGTGCTTCTGTTTGAGCAGTCCTGTGTACTGTGGTCCCCCCCCCCCCCCCTCCCACCAGTCCCTGCCGCGGCACAATTTCCGTCCTCTTCTAGACACTGTGTGCGCTACATCCTCCATTAGTGATAGACCATTCAAACACAGTACCAACTTAAAAATTTGCACACGATCCCAGTGAAACTTTAGCAGTATTCTCCACTATTTTCAAGCTTTGAGGCAATTTCTCGTTTGTCACAGTGGCTACGGAGTTGCTCCCACCCCTCCAAAGAGAGATTGGACTCAGAACAGAGAATTTTGAATTCTGACTTTTCGTTTCCTGTAAGTCAACCCGTGCTATTATTCGCTTCCTGGCTGTCGTCCCACGCTGACTGTGCAGTCCGAGGGTGTATTTGTCACTTTTTGTTATAGCACTAGTGTTATAGGATAAGGTGTTACTTTCATATCTTGGAGTCCATTATCCGAGCTACCCACAATTAGCGTGTTGTTTGTGCATCCTGGATGTGGGCTTCATTCTGTTATTTCTCCTGTTCATTTGAAAAAGCGAGTTGCGCAGACGTGGAACTGATTTGTTCTTCTTTCAGCCTTCCTAACGATGTCAGTCCAAGAGCCACATTACTAGCTCCAGTTTTTCACGTTAATTTTCTGTGTTTTTGTTTTCCAAAAGCATCACTGGAGTAAGATTCCATGTAATTTTTAAATCTGAATAAAACTTCAGTAATTTAGTTCGTTTATGAGACCTACTTCCTACAATTTGTCTCATGAATGGAGACCACTATATAACAAGTATAATCAGGAATATGCTAAGGCATTGTTTTCCAGTAATGGTGTTTCTGATGTATGAAGGGATGAGGTTATTAATGTAATGCTGCATGATATGCTCACCTACTTACTGTGGTGACGAGCGGGTAGCACTCGTAGGTATTTATTTTGGAGCTCAGACCGTTGTTAATGCAGACTAGTTTCAACATTTTGTGAAACAGATTTATACACGGACTGAAAGTTCAGAAATCCAGTTCACACTCTTACCACACATTATCCAAAAAACAAAAAAGTTGTATATTCCAAAGTTTTGTAAGTTTATTGTGTGAAAATAATTAAAAGAATACCCTTAACAACAATAAAATCCAAACACAGAAACAAAGTAGTATTTTTCAATCACATTGTGTATGTTTTATCACAGTTTCGAATTCCATACCTTCCAAATGGGCAAAGTCGCAAAGAGAAGTCGAATTAGCGCCCTGGCACAATTTACAGCGATATCCCAGAATAGGAATATATGAAAGTTCCATACATTTTTAACAATTGTGAAGCACTGCCAGATACGCTAATTTAAAATATATATAGATATGGAGCGATTTTTTGACTTTCTATGGAAATTCAAAATACGTACAGATAACTTTAAAAAGAGTGGAAAAGTTATGTACAATTTATCCTGCAAACCAACATTTATTGAATTATCGATACCTGTCTGTAGCTCACAAACGACGGCTTGGAAGAACTAGCAAAGAGTGATTATGGCATACTTTTCATTGTACGTATCCGTCACGCGCTGTCAACTAGAAGCCGAATGTTCCACACACCGCTACTTGTTCCAACGTTCGTGCACAGCTGTCTATTCTGGCTGCAGCAGGTTCACAGAGGTCGTTACTATAAACAGAATACTCTGATGTTAGTTATTGACTATTTCGTTGGCCAAACAAAAAAAGGAATAGGAATTTATGTCTATATACACATACCGTCCATATACAGCCCTTTTCAATCCATCCCATGCATGTTCGATAGGGTTCATGCCTGGATAATATGCTGGACACTCTAGTAGAGCGACGTCCTTATCCTGAAGGAAGTCATTCACAAAATGTGCACGACGGGGGCGCGAATTTCCGTCCATGAAGACGAATGCCTCGCCAATATGCTGCCGATATGGTTGCACTATCGCTCGGAGGATGGCATTCAAGTATCATACAGCCGTTACGGTGCCTTCCATGACCACCAGTGGCGTACGTCGGCCCCACATAATGCCACTCAAAAACAGCAGGGAACCTCCACCTTGCTGCACTTGCTGGACAGTGTGTCTAATGCGTTCAGCCTGACGGGGATGCCTCCAAACACGTCTCCGACGATTGTCTGATTGAAGGCATATGCGACACTCATCGGTCAAGAGAACGTGATGCCACTCCTGAGCGGTCCATTCCTCATGTTGTCGGGCCCAACTGTAACGCGCTGCACGGTGTCGTGGTTGCAAAGATGGACCTCGCCATGGACGTCGGGAGTGAAGTTGTGCATCATGCAGCCTATTGCGCACAGTTTGAGTCGTAACAGGACGTCCTGTGGCTGCACGTAAAGCATTATTTAACATGGTGGCGTTGCTGGCAGGGTTCCTCCGAGCCATAATCCGTAGGTAGCGGTCATCCACTGCAGTAGTAGCCCTTGGGCGGCCTGAGAGAGGCATGTCATCGACTCTTTCTGTCTCTCTGTATCTCCTACATGTCCGAAGAACATCGCTTTGCTTCACTCCGTGACGCCTGTACACTTCCCTTGTTGAGAACCCTTCTTGGCACAAAGTAACAATGCGAACGCGATCGAACCGTGGTATTGACCGTCTAGGCATGGTTGAACTACAGACAACGCGAGCCGTGTACCTCCTTCCTGGTGGAATGATTGGAATTGATCGGCTGTCGGACCCCTCCGTCTAATAGGCGCTGGGTTGTTTACATATTTTAGTGACATTGCTAAACAGTCAAAGGGACTCTGTCTGGATACAATATCCACGGTCAACGTCTGTCTTTAGGAGTTCTGGGATCCGGGATAGTGCAAAACTTTTCTTGATGTGTGTATCATCTGTACTGTCTGCTGGCTACGTTTCCGTACACATCGCAGATTCACACTCTGTATACGGTTTGGCTATAATGTAGGGTATTAAAAGAACTTCATGTATTCCTATAGGAAGTAGTATTGGTCAAATATAGAAGAAAAATTCCAATGACGATATGTTCGGAAACCAGTACCTTCTGAGAAATAGGCCAAACTGTCATCCAGTTCCTATGTCTCTGTTACGTAGGAGGAGACACCACAGGCAGTGCTGCATGAAGCTACCACAATCCTGACGCTTCCTTCAGCCGTTCTTTCAAATACGTCTGGCTCCACTCGCATTGTGTCACGTATGTCACACGCTCCTATAACGTCTGCTCCTCGTTGATGGGTGGAGCACACACCAATGCCTTCAACATCCCCACGTCCACAAATCCGACAGATTTCGGTCTGGCGAACGGGGCAGCAGTTCTAGCGGACCTCCTCGACCAATCCATCTCCCACGAAACGTTGCGGCGAGGTGCTGTCGCACGATCTGTAGTAAATGAGGTTGTGCCCCGTAGTGCTCAAAACTGCACGCGTTCTCTTTTTGCAAGGGTAGATTTCCCCAACTGCACTGGTAATGATATCGCAGAAATCGGTAATACATAATACCTGTACATCGGTGAAGTGTATGCCACTTATGAGGCAGTCACTGACAGTTCCTACTCAAACATTGATACTAAAACGACCCCGTTGCCACATTATGATTGCTCGAGAACTTGGTTCTGCCCAAACGTGCATATTTGCTGTGCCAATGAACTGCAGCAACGGGCCGTATGTCAACAGAGATTGGTTTCTGCGCATACACGGTGTCGCAGGAGGAGTGCTCAGTATTGAGAGATAGGGCAGGAACGATCGTTGAAATTAAAAAAATCTCATATGAACATATTTCCTACTCCGAATGGTTTCAGAAATAGAACACATTTAATGTGTTGTGTTACGTATTTTTTGCATTGTTCAGTACATCGTCAGGTTCACAAATGTACAATAATAGTAAACATTATAACAGCCGTTTTACAAAGTGCCAATGGAAAATACGTGTGTTTCACATATTTACCTCTAAGCATTAGGGTACGTGTTCACTACAGCTGTTGCACAGTTCACAATAAATGTTGGACTATCCCACCGTCAACTTCAGCTTTTTTGTTCACTCTCGTAAGAACATGTGTTGCTTCCCTGAGTGCCTCTGCACGTTCCATAATTAGGAGAGCAGCGTCCCTGGTGCGACCAAGTAGTTCATCTCGCGTATTCACCTTACGTTTGTACATCCCAGACTTCATCCAACTACATTGTAAGTAGGCTGTTTAGGTTTTTTTATTGGTAACGCCACGTCGCGCTCTGTATGAAAATCACTGGCTGTGCTATGTGCAGTCTGTGGCGGGTTAGCATTGTTGCAATAGTCGCTATTGCAGTGTTGAGCTGTTGGCTGTTAACAGCGCGTAGCGTTGCTTTTCAAATCTGTATTGGCCACTGCCCAAAACAATTTGCAAAATTTTTTGTGGGGAGCATGGGGGCTATGTAAGTAGGCTGTTTAGGTTTTTTTATTGGTAACGCCACGTAGCGCTCTGTATGAAAATCACTGGCTGAGCTGTGTGCAGTCTGTGGCTGGTTAGCATTGTTGCAATAGTCGCTATTGTAGTGTTGGGCTGTTGGCTGTTAACAGCGCGCAACGTTGCGCAGTTGGAGGTGAGCCGCCAGCAGTGGTGGATGTTGGGAAGTGAGATGGCGGATTTTTGAGAGCGGATGATCTGGACGTGTGTCCATCAGAAACAGTACATTTGTAAGAATGGATGTCATGAACTGCTATATATATTATGACTTTTGAACACTATTAAGGTAAATACATTGTTTGTTCTCTATCAAAATCTTTCATTTGCTTTCTATGCCTATCAGTAGTTAGTGCCTTCAGTAGTTTGAATCTTTTATTTAGCTGGCAGAAGTGGCGCTCGCTGTATTGCAGTAGTTCGAGTAACGAAGATTCGTGTGAGGTAAGTGATTTATGAAAGGTATAGGTTAATGTTAGTCAGGGCCATTCTTTTGTAGGGATTATTGAAAGTCAGATTGCGTTGCGCTAAAAATATTGTGTGTCAGTTTAGTGTTGATCAGAATAGGTAAAGAGCGAAATGTCTGAGTACGTTCAGTTGTGCTCAACTGTTTGAAAATCAAATAATATAAGAGGTTTATCAGCACAGTAATTCAATAATTTTTCTAAGGGGACGTTTCAACATTAACATCATCCAGGTAAGTGCAATTAGGACTCGCGCACTGAGGGTTCCGTACAAGGTTGATAACGTGTATAGATAGCTCATCCATTCCGTGAACCGAGAACTTCGACAATTTTTATCCGGTATCGATGTTGACACTGGCAGGACAACAAAATATATGACGCAAACGGACATATGTTTTCCAGAATGAAATTTGCAGCGGAGTGCGCGCTGATACGAAACTTCCTAGCAGATGAAAACTGTGTGCCGGACCGAGACTCGGACTCGGGAGCTTTGCAAAGGTCTTGAGTTCGAGTCTCGATCCGGCATGCAATTTTAATCAGCCAGGGAGTTTCATGTCGGACGTACCTTTTGACTGCATTGACTCAGAAGCTTAACTGTTCTGCAAGTAGGAAAGGGATCTTTAACAGACGGACAGACAGACTGATGGGGAACGAATGACAAAAAAATTTTTCGTGTGATGTAATTACAAATTAAAGATTTTAGGATTTTCTCCTTGACTGGTGCTGTGAAACCTTGCTTCTTGCACAATTTCACGATTCCAGGTCAACGGAAAGTATCCTATAGGCTTCGAGTATCAAAATATGTGACATAAATGACCGCATCTTTTGATTACGTTGATTTAGAAGCTTGCATTTACTGCAACACCAGAAGAGTGTCGACTTTAGTATGCGATATGAATTTCAAATTGACACGTCAAAATTTTCTGAGGGAAGGAGTCTTAACAGACGGACGGACAAACATCTATAAGAACTGACAAAAATGTTTTCGTATGACATAATTACAAATTAAAAATTTTCGGATTTTTCCTTTACTGCGAAACCTGGCTTCTTGCGAAATTTCTCAATTCTAGCTCAACGGGAACTACTCTATAGTTTTTAATGGGTGAATTTCCGAGTATCAAAATATGCGAAATAAATGACCATACCATGAATTAGAAGCTTAAATTTATTATATAATTAAGGAACAACAGACTTTAGTAAGTGGCATAAATGTTAACTTCGTACGTCTACCCGCTCATGAGAAACAGTGTTTTAAAAAGTCGTACAGACAGGTAAACGGATGGACAACAATGTGATCCTACAAAGATTGCGTTTTTACTGACTGAGTTGCGAAACCCTAAAAATCTAATGCCATGAGGACTGACGATCTACATGGCCAGTATATTGTACTACCTCGACCAATCCAGCGATTAGAGCTGTCAGAACGTAACCGATCACGCAGCACCAAACATTGATCGAAAAAAGGAATATGAAATTGGTTCCCTTTGTAGCGCGGAACGACTAATAAACAGATAGCAGCGGGGAAAAAGTCGGTGGAGCAGTTGCCCGCACAAGGGAAGTTCTTGTGCGCACTGCATATTACTCCTCTTTCCCAAAACCTTACAACTACTTCCAGAGAATTTCGATCGTATTACAGCATTTTACATTGTCGAAAGTTCTGTCTGGGTGGACTAATCGTAAACTCAAACTGATATTCATCTAACACATCCGTTTTTTTTTCTTTTCCGGTGGTTTTTATACAGTGTATTTATAAATTAGTTAAACAAAAGTCATCTTTAATTGTGAGAAACGTAAACAACTTGCAGAAATTTTTGATACAGCATTAAATGTAGTATATCTTCGTTTCATTTACGAATGTTCAGTGTAGCTACCTTCTATAAGACGGCAAATGTCCAGCGGTAATCAGTTTCGTATAAAATCCTCTGAAGCAAGTCATAATGTATGGTGGCAACTGTTTGGTGTTATCCATTGTCGTAGCTCGTCGACGTTTCCCGGAAGCTCAGGAGCAAACACACTGTCTTTAACGTAACCCCACACACAGAAGTTCATTGGGGTTAAATCGGGTGATTGTGGTAGGGAGGAATTGTTCCAAAACGTCTAATCCAAGTCGGCACAGTCTTAAGGCGACACGTGACAACTTCATGCTGATAATGTTGTGCTGGCCGGGGTGGCCGAGCGGTTCTAGGCGCTACAGTCTGGAACCGAACGACCACTACAGTCGCAGGTTCGAATCCTGCCGCGGGCATGGATGTGTGTGATGTCCTTAGGTTAGTTAGGTTTAAGTAGTTCTAAGTTCTACGGGACTGATGACCTCAGATGTTAAGTCCCATAGTGCTCAGAGCCATTTGAACCATTTTTGATAATGTGGTGGCGCGCCATCTTCCACAGTGTAATACTAGCCATATTCAGTTCTAAGCAGCCACGTCTCTTTAATTTACCCAGACTGCTAATGTAAGACTGCCGAACTTATTCAATTACTACGTTGGAGACTGACGGTCGACGCCGACCCGACGTCCTGTGTGATACGCAGCCAGTTTCGGTGAAACGATTATACCAGTTAATAACAATTTGTCTTTGAGGTGGTGGCTTGCGATACTTAGTGCTGAATTGTCTCTGAACTGTAGTAGCGGATCTGGATTCATGAAATCATAAACAACACTGTACACGCTCTGTGCCATTGTACGACTCCATGATGACTTTTGGAATAACTCTTTCCCTTTGTCATCTAGCGAGAACTCGCGGTTTTAGGCGGGAATAAAACTTGAAGATTACTGCATTCAGTACTGTATCAAACATTTCTGTAAATTATTTACCCTTTTCACAATTAAATGTTACTTTTGTGTAACTAAAACAGAAACACATTGTATTTTTCTCTTTTTTCTATTATTCTAGTAACTAACTTTGATACAGGAGCTGTGTCGAAGAGACTCCGTCGAGACTGTGTGGATAATATTCTCTCTGAAGAACGAATAAAAACGCAGATTGGGGTTAGATGTTCGTCGACTGTGAGGTCAATAAAAATGAATGAATAATCTCCTGTCGCATACGTGCTACTTATTAACTTGAACGATCTTCTCGTTGCCCAGTTGCCAGATATCCAAAGAAAATTTGTTGGAAACTTTGGTCGGGTCCGTTGTAGATATAGAGGTAGGAAATAAAAGATTTATAATAAAAAATTGAGAGTTTTCATTTAAAAGCTGCTGTCTGTAAATAAAATATCCGTCCCCCCTCCCTCACCCTCTCCTAACAATTATGCTTAATGCTGTGTAGTAGCGTTGCGCTCTACGGTTCACCAGTTTTGCTACATCACGTAAATGACGTAATGAGTGGTAGGGTTACCGGCAATATCGGTAGCGTTGACGGAGAAAGAAACATAGATGAATGTGTGAGATAGAAGCTGCTGTCCCATGAGTCTTTTGATTTGTTTGTTTTACAAATAATTAGAACCGCACATCGTTTAGTGTTAGCCCAGTATGTATTTTATATACTTAACAATACGTATATTGCATTTTATAACTAATAAAAGTTAGATAATGGCATAACCTCTGCGCATTTACGTAACGTACAGTTTACATGCACAAATATGAAAAAAAATATAATTATTGTTCTTATTTTGTACACAGTAGAGTGTCCTTCTTGATGATCAAAGGTAAGAGTTTCATGTTATTATTGATACGTGTGGAATTTGTTTGTAAATAACAGAAACATGTTTTATATATGCTCAACAAAGTATTGAAGCTATGTTTGATATGTTTTTGTTATGCATTTTTTAAAATTTGACCTTTTCTTGAGTAAATTACGTTTTCTAGTTGTATGTGATAAATCTGTATTGTTTATTTTTATTTTTACTTCAACATCCATATGTTTCAAGTTACAAATCAACAATTTTTGAATAAAATCTGAATTAAAAATTGACAATTTCAATTATGCTATAAGTAATTCTTATTTTTAAGTACCAGATAGAGGATAACTACGTAGAAAAAACTGTTCCATGGGTTATGCGGCACTTAATATTCCCTCGTTCAGTTTCTACGTGCTTCGCCGCTTTCGATTTGAAGGGAAATTTAGCAAGAAAACAAAGTGGTCGAAACGAAGTAACGCCCAATACGTATGCAACACACCTAACGTAAAGGTATCGCGGTTACGATCTTAACCGACCAGGGCTGATAGGAAAACAACTATAGTCTATGTTTAGTTATCATAGTAGTAGTAGTAGTAGTAGTAGAGGGTTTTGTGGAGGCACGACGGCAAGGTCTTCAGCGCCCGCTCAGTAACAGATTGAGACGGGTTAGTGAACATAGTCCACAGTAGTCTACAGGAGTCTTAAACTCTAATGCATCTCTCTCTCTTTCTCTCCTCTCTCAGAAGAGACAGATCACTAACTAAGTAAATAAACTTGCCATTCTGCGTTTAGGGGCACGTACATCGCTGCCAGACAGTAGTGTGCGTCACATGAATTGCAGCGGAGCTGCAGACAGCCAGACGCCTGTGGAGAGGGACTCTCGGAGTGGCACAGTACGCGCCGCTCCTGGACTGGTGAGTCACGGCGGCGGGTGGCGGCGGGCGTACGGCTGCGTGTGTTTTTTAATTAAGAGGATCGCTCATCTGGCGCCGGCCTCGTGTAATTAAAGAAACGCACAGGGGGAGCCGGCGAACAGGCAGCGCCGGCCCGGAGCCCTCCAAGCTCACGAGTGGCCGCGAATTCTCTGGAGGGCGCGTGAATCACCCGAGCCGGGCTGCCGTCATCAAAGCGGCTCTTTCAAATCTCGTGCCTCTCTCTCTTCCTTCTTTTTTCGCGTGCGTGCTGAAATTAGGAGCTGGCGCCAATGACACGATGCGGAAAGGTATCGCTTTTCCGCTGGGCGGCGCCACGTTCATATTTTATGGCCTCCAAAGGGCCATCCCCTGACTCTGTAAGCCGCTTTCACTTTTGGTGTTAAAAGAGGTCTGGTTTAATATGCACTCCTTGTTTTTTTTTATTCGAGTTTAATGTTCAACGTACAGTAAATTCACTGGAGCTTGGAATATTTTCTTTTTTTAAAGAATGGGAACCTGCAGGCTTTTGACCTATAAAGATCAGATGTCTTTCCTGCATTTTAGCATCAAAAAGTAATATTCAGCTATAATAGTGGTTCAACTAAAGATTCTCTTTTATGGCCCCCTTTGTGCGCGATGCAATGCAGAAAACTCAGCCATTGAAGTCGCTTTCACCAGGCTTTAGAAAGAAAATTTGTCATCAAGTTCTGGGGTTATTTGCAGCATACCTGTCTGACGCCTATGTTACAGGCTGCCCGGTTCCGGCCGCAGAATTGCTTGAGTAGGAAGATGTACACTGAGGTGACAAGTCATGAGATAAAGATATGCAGATATACAGATGGCGGAAGTACTACGTACACAAGGTTTAAAAGGGCAGTGCATTGGCAGAACTGTCATTTGTACAGGTGATTAACGGGAAAAGATTTCCTGCATGATTGTGACTACACGTTGGGAATTAACAGACTTCGAACGCGCAACTGTACTTTCCAAGATGCACAGTGTCAAGAGGGTGCTGAGAAAATCAAATTCCAGGCATACCTCTCATCACGGAAACGCAGTGGCCGACGACCTTTACTTAAACGGCCGAGACCAGTTGTGTTTGAATAGAGTTGTCAGTGCTAACAGACAAGAAACACTTCGAGAAATAACCACAGAAATCAATGTGCGACGTACAACGACCGTATCCGTTAGGGTACTGTGGCGAAATTTGACGTTAATTGGACTTTGGCAGCATACGAGTGCTTTTCGTAACAGCACGACGCCACCTGTAGGCCCGTCCTGGGCTCGTGACCGTTTCGGTTGGCCCTAGACGAATGGAAAACAATGCACTGGTCAGATGAATCCCTAATTCAGTTGATAAGAGGCGATAGAAGGGCGCTGACTCCACGAAGCCATGGACCCAGGTTGTCAGCCAGGCACTGTACAAGCTGGTGTTTGTAACATAATGCTGTGGGCTGGGTCCTCTGGTCCAACTGTACCGATCACTGAGTCGAGCAGACCATTTGCAGTCATTCATCTAAATTACGAGGGCAGTTCAATAAGTAATGCAACACATTTTTTTTATCGGCCACTTTTGGTTGAAAAAACCGGAAATTTCTTGTGGAATATTTTCAAACATTCCCGCTTCGTCTCGTATAGTTTCATTGACTTCCGACAGGTGGCAGCGCTGTACGGAGCTGTTAAAATGGCGTCTGTAACGGATGTGCGTTGCAAAAAACGGGCAGTGATCGAGTTTCTTTTGGCGGAAAACTAGGGCATCTCAGATATTCATAGGCGCTTGCAGAATGTCTACGGTGATCTGGCAGTGGACAAAAGCACGGTGAGTCGTTGGGCAAAGCGTGTGTCATCATCGCCGCAAGGTCAAGCAAGACTGTCTGATCTCCCGCGTGCGGGCCGGCCGTGCACAGCTGTGACTCCTGCAATGGCGGAGCGTGCGAACACACTCGTTCGAGATGATCGACGGATCACCATCAAACAACTCAGTGCTCAACTTGACATCTCTGTTGGTAGTGCTGTCACAATTGTTCACCAGTTGGGATATTCAAAGGTTTGTTCCCGCTGGGTCCCTCGTTGTCTGACCGAACACCAGAAGGAGCAAAGGAGAACCATCTGTGCGGAATTGCTTGCTCGTCATGTGGCTGAGGGTGACAATTTCTTGTCAAAGATTGTTACAGGCGATGAAACATGGGTTCATCACTTCGAACCTGAAACAAAACGGCAATCAATGGAGTGGCGCCACACCCACTCCCCTACCAAGAAAAAGTTTAAAGCCATACCCTCAGCCGGTAAAGTCATGGTTACAGTCTTCTGGGACGCTGAAGGGGTTATTCTGTTCGATGTCCTTCCCCATGATCAAACGATCAACTCTGAAGTGTATTGTGCTACTCTTCAGAAATTGAAGAAACGACTTCAGCGTGTTCCTAGGCACAAAAATCTGAACGAACTTCTTCTTCATGACAACGCAAGACCTCACACAAGTCTTCGCACCCGAGAGGAGCTCACAAAACTTCAGTGGACTGTTCTTCCTCATGCACCCTACAGCCCCGATCTCGCACCGTCGGATTTCCATATGTTTGACCCAATGAAGGACGCAATCCGTGGGAGGCACTACGAGGATGATGTAGTTATTGATGCAGTACGACGTTGGCTCCGACATCGACCAGTGGAATGGTACCGTGCAGGCATACAGGCCCTCATTTCAAGGTGGCGTAAGGCCGTAGCATTGAATGGAGATTACATTGAAAAATAGCGTTGTGTAGCTAAAAGATTGGGGAATAACCTGGTGTATTTCAATGCTGAATAAAACAACCCCTGTTTCAGAAAAGAAATGTGTTGCATTACTTATTGAACTGCCCTCGTATTATGGGTGAAATTTTCCACGCCACTGGGCCTCAACGCGATTGGTTTGAAGAACATTCTGGACAATTCGAGGGAGTGATCTGGTCTCCTAGATCGCCCGACATGAATCCCATCGAACATTTATGAGCCGTAATCGAGAGGTCAGTTCGAGTACAAAATCCTTCACGGGCAACACGTTACGCTACAGGCATCATAGCTCAGTATTCTGCAGTGGACTCTGAACGACTTGTTGAGTCTATGCCACGTCGAGTTGCTGCACTACACCGGGCAAAACGAGGTCCTACACGATGTTAGTAGGTATCCCATGTATTTTGTCACCTCATTGCACACACGACGAGTTACTGACGCAAAAACTGCACCAGACAAATGCCTCTACCGGTTGAGCTGAGAGGTTTTATGCTGCCTCCAGCTAAATCTCTTATGAGGGGAGGTAGGCTGCCGCCACATCGGCTGTGGCATTGCGGGACTTTGCTACAGCATGTAGCAACAAGTTAAACCACTGACGGCAGAACGCGGCATTATAGGCAGCTATGTTAACACTGTTGCAGTACCCAGCTGCAGAATTACGGAGGTGACTGTTTTTTAATGACTCATTTGGTTTGTTGTGATGGCCTGCCTGAAACTCATGTCACAACACACTCAATGTCTGGCCACTGATCTCCTGCATGCACGTAAAATCATCGCCCTGCCAGTATTTCAAGAAATCCTGAAATACATCGGGCTACAGCTAGCTTGCCGGTTTCATTTTTATTAAGGGTGCTAGTTGCCCAATCGAGAGAGAGAAAGATGTCCACCCTTGTTGAGTCAGTACAACGCGGGTTTTGATTGCAATGAGTGCCGAGGTGAAGATTCCTTCCACCAATAACATTTTCCCTTACTTTTACGCGCTATATTGCTTGTGTATTATGGGTAGTACGCTTACTGTGTCATGGTGACATTGTCGTCAAATATTAGTGTTGTGCAGGATATGCCAGGTGTAAGTGGGCTGCTTGTGTGTTGCCAGCGCTGTGTAGCGCTTTGCATTGGATCTCTCAGTACGCATTCTCTGTAACAGGCTCTGTGGCTGGTTGGACTCGTTGTTTGAAGTTAATCAGCAGTAATGTTGGGCAGTTGGAAGTTAGTAGCCAGCAGTGATGGAAGTACTGTTAGGCAGTTGGAGGTGAACGGCTAACAGCGATGGATGTTATATGTGAAAAGTTAGCATTGATGGAGGGCAGAGGTCTGAAATGTTAGCATAGGCTTACGATCTGTACATGTTCGACTTGGAGATTGAATATTATTCAATTATTGAATATTATTCAATTATTTGAATATTCAATTGAATATTATTCAATTATTTGAATATTCAATTGAATATTATTCAATTATTGTACTAGATGTCAATGAAGATTTATGTTTGTCTCTGAACTGGATGTCACATTATAAACGTAGAAAATACATCATTTGGTTTGCAACAAAGTCTTTCCTTTGTTAACCACATGCCTGTTAGTAGTTAGAGGCTTTACTAGTTAGAATCTTTTATTTAGCTGGCAATATTGACGCTCACTGTATTGCAGTAGTTCGCGTAATGAAGATTTTTGTGAGGTAAGTGCTTAATGAAATGTATAAGTTATTGTTAAGATTTTTTTTTAGTCACGGCCATTCTTTTGAGTTAATTATTTGAAGTCAGGTTATCCTTTTCTTGAACAGTCAGATTGCGTTGCGCTAGAAAATTGTGGGTCAGTGTTGACATGATAAGAATAAGTAAAGAGAAAGTACGTTCACTTGCCTTCAATTTCACTCAGCAATTTGAGTAAAATTTTTAATAAAGAAGTTTCACACGGTGCCAGCTACCTGACGCCCTCAGAAAACTGAGTTGTCGACATGGATGGTCCGGCCTCCCATTTCGCTAAGCTGACCACGCCCTCCACAAAAGATCTTGCACGTAGGACGAGGAGTGCTACCTCGCACATTAGGTCCCTCTCCTGAATCCCACCGCCTCCCTGTCGTCCACACCTAGAAGTTACTGACCTGCGCTTTTGGCAGGGGAAATAATGCACTGCTGAGTTGACATGGCCTAAAACTTAGAGCGGGAGTGAAACGCCCGCTAAATCACGCAGGGCTAACAGGTAATTAGGACTGTGGGAAGGGCCAAGGAAGTTGCGGTCGGATTCATTTCACAATTGTAATTTATTATCATTTAGTTCACAAATACACTTTTGAAATAAATAAATTTGCTTCGCAGCTGAAGGCTTCCAAACAGGTGCTATAGAATAAGTTCAATTTTGAAAAGACATGACACACAGTTAAATTTACGAACAAGATAAATCGTGTACATATATGAGATCAGCATGCGGAGCGGCTGAAGGTCGCCGGACTAAATCTTCAAAATTCCAAATATACTATGATGATTACTGAAGGTAGAAGCCCACAATGTTTTAAGGTGCTAACAGGGCTGATGGCCCACAAGGTACACAGAAGGAAATAAACAAACGCAATAAGATAGCTGAAGGCCGCAAAGTTAGATTCTGCAAATTAAGGAAATATATATTGCAACAACCGGTAAAACAATACATTCAGTTTAAAAATTTCCTTTTTGCAACACCAACGGCGGAAGGCCCACAATAACTTGTAAAATCTTTCAGAGGAAATCACAATAACCTTTCAAGAGCAGAAGGCGACAATGTTTGGACTTGAAGGAAACTCTGAGAACATGTTTCCAGGGCTGAAGGGCCACAACTAACCTTGCCAAATTAAAAATATAAAATAAACTTAAATTACAAGAACATTAACACTGCCAAAAGGAGAATTAAGAGAACGGCACTCAGGAGTTTCCAGTGGACCAGTCTGCCTTCGTTGACTTAGGGAGACAGGTGGTGAGTCCAACTACACTCAATTCGTGCGAACCAAACCAAGGTACAGTCACGGACCGACCGACCAACCACTTCCTTGCCACGACGGAATACACGAGAATCCAAGGCCCCCCAAAAAATTACAAGTATCACCATCCCCAAATAAACGCGTATGTGAAAGGAGCAGACAAAACTACATACCATGTTGGGCAGCAGCAACAGGTGAGCAAAAGACACTGCCTAAAATCTACGTTAGCACTCGAAATGTAGTCAAGCAATATAGTTAATAGGCTAAATTTCAGCAGTAGAAACAGTTGGTGTTGCTCACAGGAAAACCATCCCAACAGCGAACCACCGAAACAAACCACCACAACATGAATGGACGTGGCTTGGTTAGTTGAAACTACTACTCAGCTTTGACGTCCTGGGTCGGTGAACCACGAAGCTCGTAGCGATCGGACAGCTCCACACACGCTCCGACACTGCGCAGGGATCACCAGCGGACGCAGCCGACTGCACCGCGCCGATGCACCGCTGGTCCATAGAAACCAACCGACTCCCGCAGAATACCGACAGCATCTAAAATCGTCGTCAGCGGAAAGAACGGCAGCTACACACACAACCTCACAAACACTAGCACGAAGAACTGAACGATATCCAACAGTAACCAAGCACACACGAAGACAACCGGGAGGCGATGCACACACACACACACACACACACACACACACACACACACACACACAAAGCCGACTCACACACACAAAGCCGACTCATGAACGATCAGCGAGCCAAAACACGTCGGCCGGTAGGACGACCGACCGACAATCCACGAAGACCGTAGCCCAAAGTGATGCGTGGCGGCAATGGTCGGACGAGCCAAGTCGACGCAGACCTCACTGCTGGCTGCTCCACCCGACTGCGCTACTGCCGCATTACAACTTTCCGACTGGCAGGTCCGGACTGCGCTCCACACGCGTTCCAACTGACTGGCAGATCGGAACCCGCGACCCGGACTGCCGCCGTGAACTCTCCTCCTCGCACGTTCCGGCTGCCTCCTTAACAGATGACAACCGTGAAGTAATAGCAGCCGAGCAAAGATGCTATCAGAGGGGATATATCGATAAGCGCTACTAGCGTCGATGACGGTCAGGCAAAACAGCAACTCAGTAACGGCAGTAATTTAAATCAACGTGGTGAGATGGAAATACGTAAAAACAGGGTGTAAAATACGAAATGGTGGGACAGCGAGCCATGCACTGCTGAGGGAGAACTGGTGTCGACTTTCGAAGGGACAAAAAAAAATCAAGTTCTCTACCACTGGCAAGAGCTTCCATAGATTTCCTGTCTGCGGGTCTAGCTCCATGTATTTAGAAATTTTATCTAAACTGTAAAAATTAGGATAGTGATTTAGGTAATAACCTACCTTGTGGAAGAGAGATGGAAATGTTTGCTTTGTGACCTCTCGTTAGAGGCATTTCTAACATGTATTTTGATTAGACAACCAGTAATTGGAATTTCTCTCCACACATAGTTCACGGGAGCATCACGTTAACTTCATCTTTGGCCGGAGCTTGAACGTAAACGAATATTTTTCTTGGGACACGAAACAGTACAGAATTCTTAGTTTGGACAAGAAGCAGAACGGTCCTCTTGGTCGGGACCGGGCCATAACAGTTCCCTTCCGTTGGAAAGGGTTCGAGGAGAGAAATTCGTTCTCTGCACAGGGTGCTGTATGCACTTGCAGCACAGGTTGCTTCTGATGTCGTTGAAGGCACAGCTCATCTCTTCGCCCCTTACAGTTGGTAATTTCTGGCAGCAAAGCGAGGCGAGACGCAGTGATAGAACGGGATACGGGGACCTTTTTTGTTAAAGCATATTAAATCGTGCTCTGGCATGATGGATTGATTTGGGTTTCATTCCTATATTTTCCTAATACCACCAAACCGATCCAACCGTCATGTCTGGTGCGAAACTGTTTACTGAGTGTACTGCAGTTAACTCGCGAGTTACTTGGTTACACTTTACCTTTACAAGCAATATCACTGCGTGAAGGATGTGATAACGTGCCAAAAAACGTCCCAGAATTATCAATTACTTGCAGATGACAAGGTAAATATTAAAGAAGATCCTACAGGATCTAACATTCTGGAGAATAAGGTAATGACGTCAGTAGACCCGCATGTCCGACGCCTTTGAATGCCGCTCGCAACCTTCCCGCGCCGGTACTACAGTGGTAGGCTGGTCGCGCCACTCAGGTGTCGCCCTCTGCCGACTGCCACGAGGGGCGGCCGGAGCCAGCTACGGGGAGAACGGTTGCAAACAGGGAGCGAGACGGAATAGCGGATCCCCGGACTGCGTCAACCTACTACACAACGTGTTCCGGACAGAAGATGCCTTTGGTCGGTATCGGTGACACTGTGTATAGTACCCATCATTAACCTTTTTGAATTACAGGCAGCTGTGGTGATTGGAACGGTCGCCACCCAGGGGTCTGAATACCGGGCGTGTTCTATGTGGTTCAGCTGCGGTGTGTATTTAGGAATCCGAAAACTTGTCATGCTCTTCATACGTACTGTATTCAGATGGTTATTTTCGTGTCCCTTCTAGGGACAAATTCTGATAGTTGTATTTCCTTTTGTAACTGTTTGAATTGAGCAAAGATAGACGAATGAGGAGCTGCAGTAATTTTGATAGGATGAGAGCATGTGTTATATTCACTTCTGGTTGTAAAGTTTTACTTGGCCAGAGTACCACATGAAATTAAATTGACGCTTCACTGTAAAGCTTTTCAACATATTGTTTTAAATCAACTATTTCTTGTTGTTTTTAAAAGTTTGGTTTTAAGAGTATCAGTGGATTTTACTGGATGGTTACTTGCAATAAAATTATTCTTAGAAATGTTGTATTACGCCTATTTCCCCCCCAGTCCAGTCCATCCACTTAATAGTCTGTTACAGTTTTTATGCCTAATTTTTTCTCCAATAATTATTACTTCAAACATGTTATCTTTTACACACCTGAATAAAAGCACCAATTGATGATAGCTCAATATGCCGAAACAAGTTTGTGCAATTAAAATATTAGTTTTTTCAGAATAGACGGACTCAACTTCTCATAATTTAGGGTGAAAACACGACAGATATTAGAAATTTTAAAATCAAACGATCCTGATGTTCTACAAAAAGTGGCAAAGATTAACTTCTGGTTTGCCACAAACCGAACATACCATCAGTACAGGGCGTCCATCAAGTCCACCTACGACCTTAAAGTATAGTAAGTTGGAATGTATTACAGACAGAGGATAGTGGTTTCTTTTGAAGCGTTTGGCTGCTCTCAAAGACCTTTCTTCGGTCCTTTGTTGCAGCTCCGAAGTGCATCAAAATGACGACAGACCGAGATGTGAGGCAATGTGTCATTGCCCCCAAAAACCCTCACGATACACATACGTGAGTGCCTGAAGCTTAATGTTTGATCACGACTAATGCATGATAGGGTATAGACCCAGTTTTCTTCGCAAAGCAAAGCATAACGTGAAATTTATACCTGAACGTATTCAGACAGTGGGTGCTATCTCAGATCGAAGGGTTGCAGTTGCCCATCATCTTCCAGCATGATGGTGCCCCCAAACACTGGAGTTCGATCGTACGGGTTGTGCTGAATGACACATTATAAATTCTTTTTGTGGGGTTAGGTCAAGTATTGCGTGTACACAATACCGTTCGCACACGAAGCAACAGAGCAATCAGGACTGTTGATGCTGCAGTGCTGATCGTACAGAACTCAGATGATCCCTTGATGTTCTACGAGTGACAAGTGAGGCACACATTGAAGTTCTGGCGTAGTAGGGGAAAAAATTTGAAAGCTATTAAATCTTATTTACAACAAACAACGATACTCACTCTCTCTGATCATGGTGATCATATATATTACTTCTCATCGTTGGTTTTTGTCAGTACGCCATATCTCCCGTATTACTTAGTCAAAATTAGTGAAAAAAATTGTAAATTTGTGGTAAGATCTTATGGGACCAAACTGCTTAGGTCATCGGTCCCTAAGCTTACACGCTACTTAATCTAACGTAAACTAACTTGCGCTAATGACAACACACAAACCTATGAACGAGGGAGGACTCGAATATCATCCGACGCGTCCCCCCACCCCCTCGTTCCCCAAATTAGTCACTGACATTGTTTTCAAGATTAAGTTCAATACTAATGCCAAAAAATATACTAAGTTCTTTAGTTGTTTTAGTTTAAAACTTTATATGGAAAACATTGTTACAAAAACAGCGTATTAGATGCCATTATTGACAATCTATTCCACTAACATGCAAGATAGTTGTTGCAGTTGTTTAGATTCCTTACGCAAGCATAGTCTGTCACGCGCTTTCGGTCGTACAGGACGATACCAAGAATTCAGAATGCTCCATCTGAGATTCCCAATTATTACTTGATTGATGGACGTGAAGGCGCCTGTAAAAAATTTGCGCACAGTATTTTGTGTCACATTTTAGGAGATGAAAACATGGCTGTTTTTACAGTCGTATGGACAGGTATTGCTGCCAATCTCCTGCCAGGCGGACGCTTATCACATTCGGTTTTCACACTTGGACACATCGGTTTCACCGATTTGCAGCCACAACTTCTCTATGACCATAGGGATCGTCTTTGGGCAACGTGGATGTGGATTAGGTTGGTTGAAGGAATGCAGGAACCATTGGCTATATGTTTACAAGAGGCATTTCGGGTTTTCACCCATTTGAAATTACACTGCCATTTATAATCTTCGTCAGCAAAACGTTTGCAGCAACTGCACATTGAATGCTGCACCTGCATTTTATTCTGTAACCTGGCTTCTTCTGCCGCCTTTATTTGCATAGCTCTGACTCTGAGAGAGTCAGTTATAGGCATCATTTGGTCCGACCGTTTACTTCCGTATTGTGAGTGAGTAAGCAGAACGGATTTAGGACGCAGATACTACGAGTTGTATGGATGAGTATCAGTCCTGTTAAAAATGCGTCGTGGTAAACTACCAACAGTCTCGCAGTGTGATGCGGGTAGGCGAGCTCCCAGTCTCCGAGACGTCCATCAGCGCTTGTGCGTGCGCGCAGCCACAGGGGGAGATAAGGTTTCCATCAGCTGGCTGCCAGCGCACGTACCCCCAGATGACGCTTGTTTGTTCCTCACGCCGACAGCCGAGCCGGGCCCGGTGTTTGGCGCCCCGGCTTTTAAGCCACGTGGCCGCGACAGCCGATCGCGCGGCCTGTTTGCTCTGGCCATCACGCCTAACGGCGAAATATCGCACGCCATAACAGGACAATCTGTTAAGCAAACGGCTGGCGCGCTAACGGGTCGACAGCTCATCACCTGCCTAGTTTCCAGCACGTCGTGCAGCCTAAAAGCTGCAGTCCGAGACCGCTGCTTAACAAGTAATTTCTTTTGTGTACCCAGAGGGGGCTCGTTCACTGGCGTCAGTGTCACTGTCTGCCGGCGAAAGACTGATATCGTGAAGAATACACTCCTGGAAATTGAAATAAGAACACCGTGAATTCATTGTCCCAGGAAGGGGAAACTTTATTGACACATTCCTGGGGTCAGATACATCACATGATCACACTGACAGAACCACAGGCACATAGACACAGGCAACAGAGCATGCACAATGTCGGCACTAGTACAGTGTATATCCACCTTTCGCAGCAATGCAGCCTGCTATTCTCCCATGGAGACGATCGTAGAGATGCTGGATGTAGTCCTGTGGAACGGCTTGCCATGCCATTTCCACCTGGCGCCTCAGTTGGACGAGCGTTCGTGCTGGACGTGCAGACCGCGTGAGACGTCGCTTCATCCAGTCCCGAACATGCTCAATGGGGGACAGATCCGGAGATCTTGCTGGCCAGGGTAGTTGACTTACACCTTTTTGAGCACGTTGGGCGGCACGGGATACATGCGGACGTGCATTGTCCTGTTGGAACAGCAAGTTCCCTTGCCGGTCTAGGAATGGTAGAACGATGGGTTCGATGACGGTTTGGATGTACCGTGCACTATTCAGTGTCCCCTCGACGATCACCAGTGGTGCACGGCCAGTGTAGGAGATCGCTCCCCACACCATGATGCCGGGTGTTGGCCCTGTGTGCCTCGGTCGTATGCAGTCCTGATTGTGGCGCTCACCTGCACGGCGCCAAACACGCATACGACCATCATTGGCGCCAAGGCAGAAGCGACTCTCATCGCTGAAGACGACACGTCTCCATTCGTCCCTCCATTCACGCCTGTCGCGACACCACTGGAGGCAGGCTGCACGATGTTGGGGCGTGAGCGGAAGACGGCCTAACGGTGTGCGGGACCGTAGCCCAGCTTCATGGAGACGGTTGCGAATGGTCCTCGCCGATACCCCAGGAGCAACAGTGTCCCTAATTTGCTGGGAAGTGGCGGTGCGGTCCCCTACGGCACTGCGTAGGATCCTACGGTCTTTGCGTGCATCCGTGCGTCGCTGCGGTCCGGTCCCAGGTCGACGGGCACGTGCACCTTCCGCCGACCACTGGCGACAACATCGATGTACTGTGGAGACCTCACGCCCCATGTGTTGAGCAATTCGGCGGTACGTCCACCCGGCCTCCCGCATGCCCACTATACGCCCTCGCTCAAAGTCCGTCAACTGCACATACGGTTCACGTCCACGCTGTCGCGGCATGCTACCAGTGTTAAAGACTGCGATGGAGCTCCGTATGCCATGGCAAACTGGCTGACACTGACGGCGGCGGTGCACAAATGCTGCGCAGCTAGCGCCATTCGACGGCCAACACCGCGGTTCCTGGTGTGTCCGCTGTGCCGTGCGTGTGATCATTGCTTGTACAGCCCTCTCGCAGTGTCCGGAGCAAGTATGGTGGGTCTGACACACCGGTGTCAATGTGTTCTTTTTTCCATTTCCAGGAGTGTATTTTGCTTCCTACTTTCATGTAGCCACACCGCATGTGTAGCCAGCACTTTCGACAACGTTACTGGTGGGTGATAAGTTTATTGACCTCAGATTCGAGCTGAACACTGTTTCCAAAAGTTTTCATACTGGCAGAAATGTCATCTTTCATATGGCATGCTTGTAACTCGCTAACACTTGTGGACAATGCTGCAAATGGGTGACTTTAAATTCTGTAACGTAAAGTACTGTATACTCACGAGCTTCTGCAATTTATGCATTACTATAGCACTCCGTCTCCAGGCCACAAATGGCCCATCGGGACCGTCCGACCGCCGTGTCATCCTAAGCTGAGGATGCGGATAGGAAGGGCGTGTGGTCAGCACACCGCTCTCCCGGTCGTTATGATGGTTTTCTTTGACCGGAGCCACTACTATTCGGTCGAGTAGCTCCTCAATTGGCATCACGAGGCTGAGTGCACCCCGAAAAAAAAGGCAACAGCGCATGGCGACTGGATAGTCACCCATCCAAGTGCCGGCCACGCCGGCAACGCTTAACTTCGGTGATCTCACGGGAACCGGTGTATCCAGTGCTGCAAGGCCGTTGCCTATGCATTACTATAGGGCGTATCGTAACTGCGCAAAATGATAATTGTGAAACTATATGATAACACAAGCAGAAAAGTTGGAGTAAACATGGTTCAGCAACAAGCTGTTTGCGAACTAATTTCGAATATGTCGTTACAGGCCGCTACTAATTTGATGTGAAGTATATTTCAGGTTAGTAACAATTTCAATTTTTGAATTAATTCCCGGCTTGATGGTGCTCATATTTCTCACTGAGCTGGATGGCACAGTGGTTAGCACATTGGTCTTTTATTCTGGCACACGACGATTTAAATCCCCGACCAGCCATCCAAAAATGATGGAATAGTTCCTCTGAAAACAGCGTGGCCGATTTCTTTCCCCACCCTTTTGTAAACCCAGCTGGTTCCCTGTCTCTAATGGGCGCGCTGTCGACATGATGCGAAACTCTGATCTTTCTTTTCCCTTCTTCAAATTTGCAGCAAGCGCAAATTATGTTCATGAATTACCACATCATCAGTTTTTCTCAAAAAAAGGGTTCAAATGCCTCTGAGCGCTATGCGACTTAACTTCTGAGGTCATCCGTCGCCTAGAACTTAGAACTAATTAAACCTAACTAACCTAAGGATATCACACACATCCATGCCCTAGGCCGGATTCGAACCTGCGACCGTAGCGGTCGCTCGGCTCCAGACTGTAGCGCCCAGAACCGCAAAGCCACTCCGGCCGGCAGTTTTTCTCGCTGGATGCACGGTTAGGGATACTAGGTAATTGTGTCATTGCGCCACCTTTTTATAATGTGCTGTCTGCTGAATTTTCTGGTTTTTGAACTTTAAAATGTTGGCTATTGAACGTTAGTTTGCGCAACGAATTTTTTCTGTCCGTGTGATATGTCTGCATGCAATGGAAAGTTATGAAGAGAATCTGCAACATGCGAACTTCAAACTTTATCATTAAAATTCCTGAGCATTTATCTTAGGGACTGATGTATCTTTCACTTTGAAGAAATTTTGACATACTGGAAATCGTCAAGCCATTCCCAGCGTGGCACTTTTGATTTTTCCTTAACACGTATATGCAGATCAACCCATTACTTTGCCTGAGGAGACGAAGGTTTCGAAAACGACAGTAATACTAGCAATTTTTATCAATCACCTTTCTATCTGGTAAATGGGAAATGGTGCACATACGTAGAATATTCTCCTGGAAACGAAGCCACGAACAGATAACACTGTGCTCTGGCTCATGCTGACGTGCCACTCCCAGGGGACCGTTAGAAGCAGAACGACATTGATGGTGCACGTGGGCGCTCCCGGCCCACCGAAGGCAGATTCTCTGAAAATCTATTATACTTCTGGCACCGCCGTGGCGGACAGAGCAAACTCTTTCAGAAAAGTTTGAAAGGCAAAGAACTGAACGTGGCCTCGCAAATATGTTAGACTAACTTCCCGCATAAAGATGGTTTAACAATATGTCTTTTCTAGCACTGTGCTTTCAGCACAGGGCTTTGTGCGTTAGCCAGCGAATTCGTAGAAGGCAGGTGGAGTGATGGATAACTTCTCCATCCCCCAGCCGTGAGTCGTGAAAGCTACAGCTTGGGTATTCTGAAAAAGACAGTTAAGGACGTCGCTGGCCGCTTTCCAAAAGTTTTTGAGAGGAGACTGTGTATCGCGAGTTAAAGCCTGCTTCCCGTAGACTCTGAAATGGTACAAGTGGGAGAGGAGACTATCGGCGGATGATTGTTTGATGATTCGTAGCGGAAGTACTTTAACATCACAATGATCGCAGGAATGGCTAGTGTCATGTGAACATTGTGCTCATTAGTGGGGAATGTTTGTTTCGGGGAGACTATGAATAAAGCAAGCAAAACAGGTAGTCGTCTTTCCATTCTCGTGACAGATTTCATTCAAGTAGCAGGCTTACTCTTGCAAACTTACGTCTCGTAGCATCAGCATCGTAAATTCATTCGCGCATCAGTTTTTGTCCCTGACAACAGATTTCACCTCTATGTATTTACTAAGATGGTATCTGTTCATTACTCACGACCTTATGTGTATTTAAAGTTGAATAAAACATTTATCTCGGCCAGCAGTGCTTCCATGGGCCCCCTGACCCGTCACTCATATTACCGAGTGCCATGTCCGAAAGAACAGATACCATCGGTGATCAAGCAGCTCGTTAGAATGAAATTAGTATGAAATAAACACCCATAGCTGCTTGCAGGCGTTGACATACGTCAACGAGGACAGATGAAAATGTGTGCCCCGACCGGGACTCGAACCCGCGATCTCCTGCTTACATGTCAGACGCTCTATCCATCTGAGCCACCGAGGACACAGAGCATAGCGCGAATGCAGGGATTTATCTTGGCACGCTTCCCGCGAAACCCGCATTCTCAACGTATTGTCGCGTTATCCTTTGCGTCCTCGGTGGCTCAGATGGATAGAGCGTCTGCCATGTAAGCAGGAGGTCCCGGGTTCGAGTCCCGATCGGAGCTCACATTTTCATCTCTCAATGTTGACGTATGTCAACGCCTGTAAGTAGCTATGGGTGTTTATATCATAGAGATTTCACCTCTGGTAACAGATGGCTCATGCATGGCAGACTCAGATGTAGAGAGATGGAGTTCACTTGCAGAGCCGACTGGGGTGAGACATTCATCTGCAACACTGAATCGACGGGTCCACATCCACATAACGATGAAGAAACCTAGCGGCATCAGTTGATTAGGGCAGAACGAAGTTAAACATCTGCTAACATTTTAGTAAGTTCGCGCTGGCTCCTCACGAGTTGACTAGTTAAGCAGGCAAGTTGGATCACGTCCCATGTCCTCTTTCCGATTGGCCATGCACTCTCTGGTGTCATTTTGCATTTATGTTGTGAGGTATTCATACGCCAGGAAGCTGATTTGCAAGATCCCCATTTCCCTCTCGAATTTTCTTTGCCAACCGTATCGCTGCTTATTATAAATTAGTTTCGTATCGCACTTTTGATGTTTTTGCCATGTGCTCCATCAGAAATATTATATTGTCTTTTTTAAATTTGTGCGCATTAAGAACTGTAATAAATATTGGGTCTTATGTGGTGTAGTGTCACTTCCCACTTATAAGTGAACTCAAGCGAACCTCAATGGAGTGTTGCAGTGGCAACTGTGGGCCGATAAGCGAAGTGTGGTGACATGTTCTTTAAAGTAACACAGATGCGGAAGAATTGCGAGACTGGCTAGCCACTCTCAGCAGTAACTTACGCGATGCTGCGATAATAGTGGAGTGGACAGGACAATGTCAGCACACCAGTCCAAGAACCATACTGTGAGCTACGAGATCGGGGGCTGATAAATTAGTGCAATAAATGTGCATCGGAGCCATATAAATTGGTGTGGCAGATTCATTCGGAGTGTGGCAGCACCACTGCAATGCTAGGTCACGCCAGATGACGAGACGGCAGGGCACCGTGGCTGCAGCCATGGGTTCAAGACCTGGTTGGGCAAGTCATCACCGGCCCTGAGCCTCCTCGTGGGACTCCTTGCCATAGCGCCGCTGACCTGCCGTCCACACCTGTCACAGCCAGACTCCTGTAAGAGGGCAGCGGGTCACGTCCAGTGCGTGGCATCCTCCACCTGCCTCCACAGTGGATGCGGGCAGGGCCCGAGTTGCAGTTTGCCAGCTTTTCGACTGAGGACCGCTGACGCAGCTGAAGTAAATTGTCGCCGACGTCAAGGCTATGGCCTACTACCAGACCGCCGGCCGCTACTAGGTCTGGCATCAGCGTCACAGGGCCTTTATGCGAGCTGCCTGCGAGCCATCACTAGCTAGAGTCGCTGAAGTAGGGTGTGTCTGCCTCGCATTACGAACGACCTGATGTGTATTTAAAGTTGAATAAGACATTTATCTCGGCCAGCAGTGCTTCCATGGGCCCCCTGACCCGTCACTCATATTACCGAGTGCCATCTGCACTCTATACTGGACCAAAATTTTGATATGTAATTAATAAATCCGTTTCATGAATTTAGTTAACAGTAATTTACGGGAATACCGGTACCTGGAAATCGATATTAGGGTCACCCATTTTCCAGTAATTGCGTTAGATCTGCTGCATAACTTTTATTAAGCATTGAGTTTCGGAGAGCGATCTGCTGCTCAGTAGATCCACACTGACGCAGATCAATTAGAGGCCTACAGCCGTTCTTCGCTAGGTGTATAACACTCGTATACTCAATGTTACTTGCAAGATGATGATGAGCTCCACTTTCTTGAAGTTAATTCCCAGGTAAATTATTAAATTAAGTGAAGCACATATAATTATTCGTTTATGATTTAAATATATTATTTCCACTTTGTGTTGGGGCACCAGTTGTCACCATGGAGTATTTACCGTTGACTGCACCACATTTTTCACGATGTTCAAAACTTCGTTAAAGATAAAACTTTACGATAATTTTCTTATTTACCAGTGACGCTTACCTTGTGTGCTCAGTTGTCTTTCAAACATTTGTCAATTATCTCAATACTAATACGAAACTTGGGTACCATCGGCCGTCGTTTACACGTATGTCCACTGCTTCATTGTGCTGAGTCACCCTGTTGTGTTGTGATGCCACCATGGCTTCCACTACAGCGTTTTAACGTCCCTAGGTATAATAACATATTTAACATCATTTACCGAGAACTACATTACACTTGCGAACAGTTCCCTTTTCTTACAGTTGCCTTTTATCATCAAACTGCTACATAACAATGGAGTTGAGTTCAGTGTCAACCAGAGTTAATTTAAATATTTGTGTAATTATACAAAATTTTTAATTATTGGCACCTAATAACCAAGTAAAATGATATCGTACGTTTTCAATAGTATGGTAATCGTATGCATATGCTATAAACAAAATTTTTCTCATATGGAGACGAGATTCAACAAGCAATGCCTCCAAAATAACTTTCTATAAGCAATGGGCGGAGACTGCGCTAACTAGAAGATCACGAAAAGAAAGATGCTTCATGTGCCCACATTTATAAGACAGAAGAATTGTCAATCATTCCACAAAGGTTTAAAAAATAAATGAAAATAACGTAGTGAAATTATATGTGAAGAGTATTGCTTTTAATGAGCAAATATTCTGATGTGATTCACTAAAACTAACAGTTATTCAAGTGTAGTAAATTATAACATAATACTCTGTTTCATATTAAACTGATAAAAATCATAATATGATAATTAACATTTTCTTATTCATTCTGTGTCACCAACTCCTTCAAAATCTTATAATATTTTCTTTAGTACCAATATTTAGTAATTGTTTTATGGTAGGGGTCTTACTGACCCCCTTCACGCATTTTTGCTAGTCTAGCCACTCATGTATGCTTTTTTTAGCATCCTCTTTAACCTCCTTTGGTAAATTATTATACAGTTTTCTTTCTTAGTAGAAAATACTGTTTTGAGTATTATGTTTATTGTTTCTTATTAAATGTGAGTTCAATCTAGACCTTGTTCCATGGCCAAGGTCAGACCTGTTTGTGTAGCAATTATCAATATTATTTTTGATGTTTATAACTGACAGGTAAATGTGTTCACAAGACGCATTTAAAATACTCAGTGTTTTGAACTGATCTTTACAATGAGCTCGACTACCATTTCTGTTATTATTTTTATAACTCTTTTCTACCATTTAAAAACTGTGTTGATATTGTGTGCGTTTGATTCCCAAAAAGAGAAGGTCACAGCTAAGAAATGAGTGTACATACGAATAATATATAACTAAAAGACACTGGCTATTACACAATGATGACAGTACTTAAAAGGTATTACATACTGATGACATTCTGTTTGTGTGTCACGATGATTGTACTGACAATCAATATTCATTCCTCGGAATTGTGCCTTTGTTACACTGTCTCTATAGGTGTCAGCCACTTTTTATTTAACAGTGTCATTTTCCCACTTCACACTGAAATTCATCACATTTGTTTTTCTTTATTTAAATGTCACTTTATTGCTTTTTCGCCAGTTGTAAGCTTTCTTGAGGATTTTATTTGATTTCTCTACAATGAGTTATCTTACTTCCTCATAGATCATAATATTGCCGTCACAAGAAAGGAGAACTGTTCCCGTCTGGCTAACACTACTGGAAAAGTCATTTATGTATATTAGAAACAGTGTTGGTCCTATAATCCTACTCCAAGGAATTCTTATATTAATGTATTTTGGTGTCGATAAGTGTTTTACTAAACTTTATATTCATTTGAAGGATGTTACCTCAGCTCATTGAATCACATCTGGTAGGTGTGATCAGAATCAGACATTACCTACCCCCCTTATTCCTAATGTGTCCAGCTTATGTACTGGACTCTTATGGTCAACAGTATCAAAAACCTTAGAAAGATCTAAAAATATGTCTCACACAATCATCTTTGTCAACAGCACCAAGCACCACTTTTGCGAATTCTATTGTGGCTGATTCCGCGCTTTGGCAAATTCAGAAATGAAAATGTGATTCATTTGTAAAATTGCATTTATTCAAGTAACTCATTAATCTGGCTTTCATAATTGATACTGTTATTTTTGAGAAATGTGACAGCAGCAAAATGGATCGATAACTTTGTTTTCTGCATTACCTTTCTTGAGCAGAGGTACAACTCTTGCTCATTTCAAATACTCTGGCAATTTCCTTGATGTGGAGGATCCGTTTGCTATGTTTGTTAAGGGTACTTGTGTACTCTCTATAAATTGTTTCAGTAGACGCCTAAGGCTACTAGCATTATTTTTAGTTTTTTGTGCAGTTTTACTGACTTCATGCTCTGGGGCTGGTGGCAACATCATTGTAGTTGTAGGTGCTACATTTGTTTTGAGGAATTTTTGCTGTAACGTCTTTGCAATACTTAAAAATGTTCACTCACATAATTTGCTAGGTGGTGTGGATTATTCACAACTTCATACTATCCTTATCAGTATGTTATTATGCCTTCGTTTCTCTTTCCGCGTTTCATGAAATCCTAGACTGCAGATCGTAGATCCGCTGTGACAGTCCACGAAAATCGACAGCGGGGCCTAGCATTAAGACAGTGGTGTCTACTTCAGTTGAGCTCCAGCTGCGGCAGGTTTCCCTGAATCAAGCTACTAGCAGTACACCCTTACCACGACGACATGTAAAACCTCTCCAGTGGGTGCACAGTGTGAGAGCTGCACTGTCCAATACGTCGGGCAGCCACTATCTGGCCGCGATGAAAAGCGCTGCTCGTATCTTGCCCCGTCTGACGTCACTCCATCTGCGTGACATGCCAAACTATTCCATTCGCTGTGGCGAGAGGTTCGCTCCCTTGCCAAGAAAGAAGCTGTTCTTAATTCAACAACTCTTGCGAATAAAATAATTCTATTCAGCGCATGCAAAGGATATTCTGAAAGTAATATTCGTTAGGTAATAAATAAAAACAAGAAAAACTTGCAGAAATATACTTTTCCACATAAACATCATTCTAATTTAAGCAGTCAACGTAAAAACTACAAGTTAGTTGCAGCTAGTTTTCGAACACGGATTTTTTAGGCAAAAACACCTCTAAGCTTTTGACAATCGCCGCCATCCCTGACGAACCAAATATGGTTTAAGGTGCATTTTTCTTTAGAGTGCAGTGAGAAACACTTGTTACTATGTCAGATGTTACGGAAAACTATATGTAAGTAGGCTGTTTAGGCTTTCTTTATGTAAGTTTGCTGTTTATGTTTTTTATTGGCAACGTTACATAGCACTCTGTATGAAAATCACTGGCTGTGCTGTGTGCAGTATGTGGCTAGTTTGCATTGTTGTCTGCCATTGTTGTCATGAACTGCTATAGCTGGATGCGAACAGCGCGTAGCGCTGGGCAGTTGGAGGTGAGCCGCCAGCAGTGGTGGACGTGGGGAGAGAGATGGCGGAGTTTTGATAATCTGTAAGACTGAATGTCAATTATGAATATTAAGGTAAATACATTGTTTGTTCTCTATTAATATCTTTCATTTGCTAACTATCCCTATCAGTAGTTAGTACCTTCAGTGGTTTGAATCTTTTATTTAGCTGGCAGTAGTGGCGCTCGCTGTTTTGCAGTAGCTTGAGTAGCGAAGATTTTTGTGAGGTAAGTGTTTTGTAAAAGGTATAGGTTAAAGTTAGTCAGGGCCATTGTTTTGTAGGGGTTATTGAAAGTCAGATTGCGTTGCGCTAAATAATATTGTGTGTCAGGTTAAGCACAGGCTTGTATAATTGTTCTAAGTGGACGTTTCACATGTATTTTTTTTGGAACCATTGTGATACTATGAGAACTTTGAATGATGTATTTGGTAAGGGAGTATAATTTTTAAAGTACGTTGGAGGCAGGTGACACTTTTGACATGAGCAGAGAATTTTGTTAGGTTTTGAAATTATTGGAGGAAGCTACGACGATTTTGAGATTTGACTGAGGTTTTATGATGTTATTTTTACGACGACGATGTGTATTATGCTGTTGCGGTAAGTTTATGATCCATAAGCTGATGCTATATGAGTTATGTGATTATGCTATGTATCTGTTATGATGAAATATGGAAAAAGTGTCGACGAATAAGGTAAGGAGTAATGAATAGTGGTTAGGGACTCTTGACTTGTGAAAAAGGATGTTGAAAACCAAGAATCGTACTTTGAGAGTTATGAAATATGTGTAAATGCGTAAATGTATCACAATGCAAGCGAAAATTTTTTGGACACTGTCATATCAATAGCATTTTGTTTCTACAGATTTGTAACGCAAATTCTTGACCTGTGAAATATTTTTATATGAGACTGTCACTGTAGCGGAAACTGCTGTCGTAAATATTTTCGTAAGAAAGTTAAGTGACCACCTGCACATAATGCGACGTGGGCACCCAGGTGTGTCAGACACCTGGAGAACAAGCCTTTTCAGACGCTCAGGTAGAAAAGAAAGCCATTAGGGTGTGCCAGAGGCACAGGTGGAAGAGAAGGACAAAGAGAGGCCTATACCTCTGTTTATGACATTCCTTTGTAGAGGGCATCGCTAATGTGACACGCTCGTTACTTGAAAACATATGATTTTTGTAATGCGTTGTGGGCACACAGCTGTGTCAAACACCTGGAGAACAAGCCATTAAGGTGTGCCTTTCATCACTAATGCGACACCCTTGTTACTTAAAAACATATGATTACTCGCACTTTGTGCTAATTACTGAAATGCCTAACAAAATGACAAGAAATATTTTTACATCTGCACACCTGATTATGACAAGAGTCTTTGTACGAGAGTTGAGAGCAATTAACTTATGAAATGAAATGTCACATGACTACTGAATGATATTTTTATGCTTTGGTTTGCGTAATTGCTTATTTCATTTGATGTCTGGTTTCCAGCTGTGTTGCAGCATTGCTTTTATAAAATGAGATGCATTTGCTAATGTGAACTCTTTCTGTCAACAGATCTATTAAATGATAATTTTGTAATCCACATTCTTTAAGAAAGGAGCACTTGGAAAGGAAAGAACAATAAGAAGAAACTAGCAACAGTAACACATAATTTTCTTTTCTAGTACATGGTAATATTTTTTTTTACAATCAGTTGTTATGGTGCACCACTTTAATTACATAGACATTAAGATGTGAATATACATTTCCCTTGTCTGCATTATCGTCTTTAGTGTAATATTTTTTCTGCTTGAGCTATGTCATGTTTAGGTATAAGTTGCTGCTGTTTGTCAGGCATAGTGTTACTGAATTTGACTTTGTGTTACTCTTCTAAGCTAGTTTTTCTTGTTTCCTGCATTGCCTTATATTAGTTGTAATATTGCACTTGCTTTGCTAATTTATGCTGCTTGCTTTGCCATTTCTATTTTTTGTCATTGATGTTTGTGTTAATTATTTTTTTTGCTGCATTGCCTCGTCCCTTGGTATATATATCTGAGCTCAGTAGATTTAAGTTAGCTTAAGAGGGGGTAGACTATATAAGAAACTGACTATGGAGAATAGGTAAAGAATGCATTGCGAAGAAAGATTTGGGCCCCAATGAGTATTGTACAATCAGAAATAATTATTTTGAAAGAAATATGGATAGAATACAGGAACGAGGTATAGGTAGGATTTTCTTGGAAATAAATGATGAGGTAAGCAATGTGTGAACATATAAATACAGAAAGCATGCTTGGATAGGATTTTTTTGGTGGAAACAAATGTTGAAATAAGACGAAAGATCTATCGAATGAAGTTGTGGGGTGGACTGCAGTACCAAATGTTACACTGAAAACAAACCCTGTCCTTTCCTTTTGTGTTATCCCACTATGTGTTTGGGTACCCTTGTGTATTTGTGTTTTTCCTGTCTTTATGTGTTTAGCTGATGAGAGCTCTGTTGTAGACTTTTTCTAATAATATGTTATTTACTTTGTAAAGATGCTTAGACATTATTTATTCTGTGTTGTTTTAATGCTCATGTGTGAAGTTGAATTTTTAAAAGTGATTCTGATCTTTTATGTATGTACTCATGTCATCATTCCTGTAACACTGATGTATATGTTTATTTCTATTGTTTTGTAAAGCCTGCACTACAAATATTATCTGTATTGTTATGTTTTTAATGATGTATTTTGTATCTTTGTAATTGTATTCTTATGTTATATAATTGTAATTGACACCAGTTACTCAAATTAAGTAACTTGTAAGCATTCATTTCACTGCACACATTTCTGTTGGTCATAGTATATGGACAATATGTGAGAAGTAGGGACTGTTAGTGTTTGCACGTGTGTTAATAATTCAGCAAGGGACTGGATAACAGCATTGCTGGTTC